>NW_010421625.1:134735-139053 GCF_000710305.1 Buceros rhinoceros silvestris | reverse complement strand
CTGCGTAACCAAGTTCGCCTGGTCAGTGTACTGACACCTCCCTGTTCTGATGGTGTAAGGACTTCAACACCTTTACAGCCTGCTTTGCTACGCACGCTTTTTTATTGGTGCCACGTCCTGACTGTAACACCTGAGCTTCTTCCAGTTTGAATTTTATTTGTGTGCCAGATGATCATGTTGGGCTCTACCTTCTCCCGTCCTATTGTCAGCCAGTAAGACAGATTCTAGACTCTGACAAAATCTCACAGAGGTTACAATTTCACATATTTTCCATGAGGCTCTTTTTTGAAACAAAGATGTGGTCCTTAGCCACCTTCTAGATGGATGATGATGGTAACAGTAAAAGTGAAATAACACAGTGCTTTCCCACATTATTGTGTTGTATCAGCTCTGCAGTGCTGATGGGAATGAAAATAACTTCCACCGGTTAACATAGTACAATTCAAAAGATGTGCAGAGGGCACGTGCAGTAACACCTCCCATTTTTACAGAGTCACTGTTGTGAACAAAATCCAAATTCCACAGTTTTCAAAGCTCAAAGGCAGGTACCTTATGAGAATATGAAACTGCCTGTTTCACAGCATGTCAAGAATGCATGTGCCTGTTGTACGAGTCCCACGGAATCGTTTATCACTGCACGTCTGACCTCTTGAGGAGTGATGCTTGCTAGAAAACTAGGAATAGTTTTCTATTCACAAACATTGCTTTTGTTTTCCACACATCCCCCCACCCCCCACCAGAGTTAACTGGCGTGAAGTTAGCTATTGCCCTTTCTGCTGTGTTGCCTAGCCTCTGGATTTTTTTCAGTATCCTGAGGTAACTATTTGCCACATGGTCGCTAGTTCACTACTGCAATTCATAAAGGAGGGCTGGCGTGTGCTGGGCATCGAAGTTTCTCCGCTGTCACGGCCCACATCCTGACGGGCAGTAAGTGCCTGTCATTCCAGCTGCCCTTGCCGGGACACACAGGCGCTTAATGCACCGCAGGACCTGGGTTACTCTGTACAGCTGTGACTTGAACAAACACGGAAACTCTGACGCGCCCAGATAGATTTTACCTGACCTCTGTGAGAAAGCACGGATTGGTTTTAGTTTAGATTTTAGTTCTAAGTCACTTGTCTTCTCCATATTTTAACTCTGTAATGGAGCTTTAGGATAAACTTGAGTTTGGTTTTTTGTTTTGTGGGGTTTTGTGTTGTTTTTTGTTTGTTTTTACATACAAACACTCTGTTAGGCAAGCTTTTTCTCTAATAGATTGTCAAGCAAATTCTCTAATTGTCTGTCATATACTGTAACATTATACGTGAACATTTGACTAAAGCAGTCTCCTTGTGCCTTCATTTTATCAGTAATACATCCCATTGTACCTCACTAATGATGGCATTCCTAATAGAATTTTTACCTGTAATATGACACCTTTTGCTAATTTAAATTTCATTTAACTTTCTTTTCATCACTTGCTTTCAGATCAGTAAAAAGGATGGGGAAATCCAATCCATGTGCAATACTGTTTAAACTGATATTTACGTCTGTGACAAAATTTGTCTTGAAATGAATCCTCTACCATTCAAAATAAGCTCCTCATTATGATGTCTGAAATGGCTGTATGCATGTGAAAAAATACACATGTGAGAAAATATTTAAGTTCAGTAAAAATGCACCAGGGATGTATTCTCCCAGCGGTTTTTTGTCTTTAAATGTATTAAAGCAAGAATAATTATAATAATTGCTTTAAATTATCTCGATCAGGAGACCAGTGTTTTCAGAAAACATCTTGGCTCATTAAAGAGCTTGCTCTGCCAAACACTGACATCTCTCCAAAGGTCTGAGTCCTCTCAGTTCCCATGAAGAAATAGCAGGAACTCTACAGCCCACAAGACAAGCTCACCAGCCTACAGATTCAGACTTAGCAGTAAAAAGCTTTTTAATTAACTCCACAAATCTAATTTCTAGGCTTTTTGTGAACACTTGCTTTGATGTTCATCTCTAATCTCACTTGGCTTTGATGTTCATCTGTAATCAACCTCGGCAGCTCCTCGGGAGGCTAATGGTGTTTTGTATTTGGAAGAGATCTCTTACAAAGCATCTCATCTCAACTTGCCTGCCTAGGTTCAGCTGAAACCACTGATCTGCAACGTGGCCTGGGTCAAACTCCCCAGCTAAGCCTTTCCCCATCCTTTATACTATTTCAAGTATTTGAACAGAACTTTTAAGGAAGTGATAGGGCAAATGGCTCCCAGAAAGAACAAGCACATAAAAGTGACAGACTTGGTGTAACATACACTACTATGGGTCGGACTTAGAGTACGTCTCAAGGCAGGCTATGACATTTCACAGCTACTGACTGTACCTGAGACCGCAGCACCCGCAAAGTCTCAGTATGCAGAAATGAAGGGCCCTTATTGACCACTCCGGACGTGCACCAACTTTTTACAAGAATACGAGATGAACACATCACCAGTTTGCTGAATTGTGCACGCCAAAGGCTGTACGTACAGACAAGATGCATGTGTCCTTCACAGGCACAGTCAGTTGTACTGCAGACACGTGCACACAAGAACTGAAGCCTGGCAAGGGGAGCCATCCTTGACTTTGCTTTGTGAGTGACGCACACATAGCCAGATACGGACAGGTAGAGGGAGGCAGCTAAGCGTAACCGACCACAGAATAGACAAATCTATCGTTACAATGACTGATAGCAAAAGGAATCGTTTCAGTAGGAAGTTTTTGGGGCGGGCAAAAAGAATTAGGCAGGATTAAATGGGCTTGCAGGTGCAGACTGGGCCATTCAGAGATTACAGGTGAATCTCTAGTGAGTTGTATGCACTTCTCTTACTCTCTAGTCTCCTCAGACTGTTCATTCACTCATACATTCAGGCATCTGACTGACATTCTATGTTTTTGCAAAGCAGTTTCATTTCTCTGTACTGAAAATGTGTTGCTAACTATTAACAGTTTAATTAAGTTACAGTATGAGTTATTTAACCAGGACCAATAATTAACTAACTGCTCACTTCTACTGTATCTATAATTCAGGAAAAAAATGCTATACTGATTGTTTTCATTCTGCTCTGCAAGTAACTGTTCTGTTTGCGTTCTGGAGGCATGGTCATGAGCACAGGAAGGATCTACCATTCGGTAATACTGGGCAAAAGTAACCCAGGAGAGAAACATTACAAACTAGACCACTCAATCCCTAAGTGTCAGTGATTTTAACATATCAAATTTGGATGCTTTGTTGATTTACATTGAAGAGAATTTTCTGTCTCCTAGCAGACGGTTATTCTCAGTTGTCACTGTTGTTATTATTGTCATCTACAATTTTCTGTGGAATATTAGGCATCAATAGAAACTAATTTCTACTGTATACTAAGCTATTTTACACTCATACAGCATACGAATGTAAAATAGCTTCCTCTTTTTTCTAGGTAGGCTACAATATAGATTTTTAGGTAAGTCACAAGGTCCACAGAGAAACAAACCAAACAAATAAAATCATAAAGACTTCCCAGTATACTCTTATTTATACAGAGTTGTAGAAGCCATACTGTTGCCTATCGATCGAGCAGCGATCCAGGCTTTTAGCCTTCTAGCTACACTGAAGAGCTATGTTTGCAGAATAAATATTAGCAATGAATTTTAGTATAGCTGAAAATAAATATACAGCTTATACTCAGCAATGAAATGAAGCTGTGAGGTACTACGTAAGATTAGTTCTAGGAATGTAATCTTTACGGATTCTCTGTCAGATTGATTTAGGCAGGCACAGCTCGCTATTCTGAAGCATGCATCTCTATTTCAATAAAAAAATGTAGGGGAATCAAGTTGGCAAGAGGCAACACTAATTCCATGCCACCACCCTAAAACAGAATTGCTTCAGAATATTCGGAAAGACTCATAGTTGAAAGGAACAGAGGCTGCAGAAAAAGCTCAAGCACATAGTTACAACAATAACAAAGCAATTCATCTATGCCATGCAAGCACTTAGGTGTAAGGCTAAAAACAACAGAGTAGAACACAAAAGGTTGTTTTAAATGTGCAGTATCAGTTCCCCCTTGGGTAGTCAAATTTGCTAAAGTTTTGCCTAGCAAAAAACTCTGTTAGGGTTTTTCCCCCCCGTTACTATCTGGCCGTCACCACACCAAGAGCGACAAAGCTCATGCTGCTTCTGGGGTCACGCTGAACAGCAGTGCAGCCAGCGTGCTCCTCCTCCCCTGGACTGAGAGGAGCGTCACCTTCCAAAAGGGATCAGCCTCCACCACCACCGGGCCTGCGATCCTGGGTCTGCTTCCAAACCCGAGTCTGATCAGTCTCGAAA
>NW_010421625.1:104928-134661 GCF_000710305.1 Buceros rhinoceros silvestris | reverse complement strand
CGATCCCGGGGTCTGTTCCCAACCCCGAGTCTGATCAGTCTCGAAAGCTGCCGTAACACTACAGAAGTACAATAAACTACAAGAAATACCAGATGATTACAATGGATCTAGGTCTTGGATGTCTAGATAAATATATCCTGGGTGTGGGTGACAGTGCAACAGATCCTGCACCTTTAAAACTTGAAAAAGCAAGTAAAAAACAGTCACCTAAACCTCCACTACAGCATATTAATAAAAATGTATATATTGAAAAAGGCTAAATATATATATTAGAATATATATATTTAAAAAGAGAGCTATAACAACTATCCAACATCGTTTTATAGTACGTAGGAACGACTAATATATGCACATGCCTTGCAGTTATGGCAAATGTATCGATGTCTTTAGAATTTAGGTATCGTTTTACACTTTCACATCTCAGTCATACTAAAATAAATCTGAACCATTTCCATTATCTGCTGACTACGGAACTGCTCCGGTTTAAACCAGTGTAACTGAGATAATTCAGCCTCTTCCTTTAACAATTTAGCAAAAAAGATATTTCGTAAGCCGACAATTTTTAAAATCTTTTCTCCCAGAAGTATTTGACATATACAAGGATATAAGCTATAACGCAGTGTACACTGTCAAGCTTAATTAGTACAAAACATGTTCTTGTGCTCAATGCATTGACATTAAACTAAGTTTAGTTTATTTTGCTAAATGACTTGAAATCAAGACTAGATTTAGGTCTAGTAAGGTGTTCTTTTCAAGCAAGAAAATAAGCATAACATTTTCCTCTCTTTCTTTTTGATCTAAGGAGGTTGCCCTTATCAGTCCTATATGAATTACCTAGTGTAACAGCTATATATTCCTGTGTATTTGGTTATTATTGGGTTTTCTCCTTTAATGACACTATAATTGCAAAATTTAGCAATTTTATTTCTTTAGATCCTAACGAAGATCAAAAGGCACATATAATAGCATAAAGTTTATCAGACTGACCGCCAGCTGGAGGGACAACTTGGTCAAGCAATTTCATGCTCGTTTTCTTCCATATTTTCTTTATAACTGCTCTAAGTTCTTCATTTGCTTGCTCTAGATTACCTGTGGCAGTGAAATAGAAAAATGAAGCATGGCAATTATGTTTCAGCTGACCGAAATGAATGATCCTTTGGATATTAATTAGCTGCATACAAATAAAGACAGTGATAAGGATGCTTTGCAGCAAGCCTAAGCTATAAGAAGTAGCAGATAACGATACTACAGCTAAAGAGAAGAAAGGCTGTAAGACCATGAGCTCCTGGGGCTTTTAGACTGGTCTCTGGAGCACGGCAGAGGTCAACAGTAATTCACACATCCTGGCTCTACTCTGCCGCTGCTTAGTAACTTCCACTTAAATTGGGCAGAAAGTGATGACTTGCTCTTTGTAAGCCACTTCTTGATCCAAAGCTGAGCCTTCATTTGTTTAAACATAGTAATTACTCAACTGTACAGGCTGGAACGTTCAGGCAACTGACTGCTGAGCAGTTCTTCATCTCTTGCAGCGCTCACCTAAGCCACAGCAACACCTGAGTGGGTTTAGTCTAATCAGTTTGTTACTGGCAGTGAAACTCAAATTCTGCTGAGAATGGCACGAGATACAGAACAGAAAGAAGAAAAATACTATAAAATAATTAAAAATGGATGAAAACAGAAAGCAAACTTCTTGAAAAGGTCCTACAGTTGTTTAGAACTTTCCACCTCTGATGCAAATGAGAGAAATCCATTCAACCCAGAACTGGTCTCAACCAAACTGGAGTCGGTGCTTTCAAGTGTGCGAAAGTTGAAACTGTGCCAAACTGAGATCCAAGGCACCCAGTTAAAGAGTAGCAAGGAAGGAGCACCATTGGTGGGATAGAAAGGGGAACTCCCTGCATTGGAACTCCTGCTATGCCGCTGCTACATGTTTTTATCTGACCAGATAAAAGAACGTAATAATTTCTGAGATTTCTTGGGCTCCAGTCTCGCTATCCTTTTCCTTTCATTTTCTAGCAAATCGTTCCTAGCAACAACGAAAAAAACCCATGATCCAAAAGAGAACCAAATCCAGTGAGACTAAGACAGCCTTACTCGCACCCAAAATGAATAAAGTAAATTCTAACTTCTCCTCGTTGTACCTTCTGACAAGTGCAGTAAAGGCTTTATAGCTAAGAACCTTACCTTCTGTTTTTATCTTTAGAGCAGTCCTAACCAAAGCAAACAAAGTAGCATTGAACATGACGGTTCCATCACTGTTCAGTGGCATATTCATGGCTACTAACCTCTGTAAATGAGAAAAAGGAAAACAAATTTCATTACAGCCTTGTTTGAAAAACAAAGTTCATTGCAATGTTCATTTCTGAAAAGCTGATGTATTCAAAGAATAACGTCCACTGAGAGGTGTAGAAATTGTACGTCCTCAAACAAAGTTGAGTCTTCCATCCCAGCTGCACATACTAACTACCCAATACCGCTTCTTTCTGCTATTACTCACACGCATGCTTACACAAAAGCTAAAACTGCCCACTAGTTCTCATGAACTATTTATTGAGTTAACTGCAGACTCTGAAGCCCAGTTCTTGGCTATCACTGTAACTCACACTATGCCAGTATTAAGGATAGACGCAGTTAATTAAGACGATGCACTCCATGTTCCAGGTTTATCATGGGTTCCTCCAGCCTCATGCTCCAAGAAGAACAGCAGCACCGGGTCTGCCTCGTGTAAGTCAATTAATTTCCCAGGTCACTCTTCAGTGATGCCACGTACCTCTTCTGCTATCTACACTGAGTTAGTGTGCAAGGGGCTCCCCTCTCTGGATTAGTCCACCTCTGCATCAGAGTGTTCTTTCAGAGCAGTATCGCCGTGACCCTCTCTGTCAGAAGAACACTGTTCAATTTATCAAAATCTTTTCCTGATGGCTGACTTGGATCATCTTCTATCCCAGTTTAAAAGTGTTACTCATTTGGATAATTCACCTTAGAATATAGACATAGGTTTGCTTTGAACCCAGTGTTTATAAACAGATACAAAAGACATCCAAATGACAGTGCTGTTGTGATCCTTTAATTAAAAGGCTTGACCTCATTCCTACTGAAATTGCTAAACCCATAGTTCCAAAATTCTCAAATAAAATTCATCTCCTTTGTGTTGCTTTTCAACTTTTACATTAAAACACAATGAATCCTCTTCTATATTACACTTTGTGCCTGACAAATTCCTCATCGCTTCATATTCCCTTTAATTTTCAGTCTTCTCTCTCACAGCTACACATCGTGTTGCACAGTTACTCACTTCAGCTTGGTTTATCATCTTGCAGTCCCCACCCTTCAATCTCTGTTTCATGTGCAGCAAACTTCTCACAAATGCTACTGTAAAACTACTGTTTCAAAACTTGATTGTCAATTAAACTATCACCCCCTTCTCTCTGGGACTGAAAGGAAATCAGAAATGTTGCTGGGTTGAAGTAGTCTTATACGTCACACTGGGTCAGGAGAAATGCTAGGTGAGGCAGAGCCAATAACGTACATGTTCACATACATGTGACAATAACAGTCTAACGATAGGTTTGCAGACTGGCCCCTTTCATTTTGATGCTCTGTGAAAAATTTTACATGGGTGGTAACTACTCAGATGAGTACTGAAAGAAATTGCACTAATTTTGCTGCGGTTTTGTCTACAGAAAAATGGGAAAACTTGAGAGTGAAGGAGACCTGGTGAACAGACAGGATTACCATGCACATGAGACACATACGGGGTGGAACTGAATGAACAAACTGTAAGAGAAACCTAGGAGGAAAATCGGGTAAAACCTACCTTGCAGGCCACTCGGTGAGGGCATAATTTGCCAAAACCAAGTGGTGGCTGAATGCGCCTCAGTAACGTAACCACATCAAGATGCTTTATCCTTCCCCTAGAACCAACACACATCATCAGTTACCAAAGATACATCCCCTCCCAAAGAATATACTATGCTCGGCCTGTATTGTTTTTACCACATAAATCTTACCAGAGAAATGATCTAACTTACTTTGCTTCAGGGTCATATTCTGACCATATCCTTTTGAACTCATCCAAATGATGGGGACCCAGAATAGACCAGTCACGCGTCAAATAATCAAAATTATCCATAATGACAGCCACAAATAAGTTTATAATCTAAAAAAGTAATTGAGAACAACCTGCTTTAATTATTTTCAAATAAAAAAAGATATTCAATAAATAAAATAATTTTACAAAGTAGCAGGTTAAGTATTCAAACAAATAAATTGATGTAAAAAAATTTCTTCTGGCAAATATCATCAAGTATAATAGAAATTACTCGCTAACAATTTAACTGACTATCCAGAACTCTGTCAAGCAATGACATGACCAGAGCGTGATTCTATCTTAAGAACAGTCAGTCTTTGCCATAGGCCGTATTATATAGTTTTGTTTCTCTTCCTTGATTTGCCAGATCCCGCTACATCACAGTGAAGAATGGACCCAATTTGACACAGTGTAGATCACAGGAAACAACTTTTGTACTAATATCATTCGATGTCATGACAATAAGACTTCTGCATACATTTTGTTAACGCAGAAGGTGATACAGAACAGCAGAACGTGTATCTTTACATTAGTTCACAGAATTCTGTTGGACAGCTCTCCTGCTGCAAGGAGAACAGGACTGTGAATAGAACAAATCAGCCAGCTCAGACCAGACACCTGCAATGAGGAAAAGCATTTTTCCAAGATTATTTTAGAGCAAATAATCCATTATTCCATGTATAGGAAGAAAGGTTATTGTCTACTTCTCATGTGCCACAGTTTGAGCACACAGAGACATGAATCCAAATTCTGCTAAGTTTAGATAATACAAATAGCATTACTAGTAAGTCGAAGGAATTGCAGCTTTATTATTAATGAGTAATTAATGATACTATTGAGAAATGCATGAAGTAATAAGCTGATGGAAAGACTGTTTACAGCCTGCAAACATGCAACCAAACACGTATATGCCGCATATAGTCAGAAAAACATCTTGCACATGAGAATTTAGAAACACAGAATACTTTGGGTTGAAGGGATCTTCAACGGTCATCTAGTCCAACCCCCCCGCAGCGAGCAGGGACATCTTCAGTTAGAGCAGGTTGCTCAGAGCCCCATCCAACCTGACGTGGAATGTTCCCAGGGATGGGGCATCTAGCACCTCTCCGGGCAACCTGTGCCAGTGTCTCACCACACTCGTCATAAAAATCAGTGTAAGATAAAAGACTGCATAGAAAAATGTAACCTTGCAAAAGTATTTTAGATACGGGATTTTCAATCTTTCTCTGAACTCACTACTCTTAGTTCTGCAGGAAGTCAAAAGGCCAAAGGTCATTTCTGTTAATAAGCACAAGCTAGACTCACCAAAAATGCACAAAGCATGTAAAAACTGATAAAATAAATGATGGCAAAGTTGCTTCCACATGTGTATTCTTCCCCTGGATTATAATCGGATTCTGGATCACACCGTTTTCCAGGCAGACATGCCAGCATGATTTCCTGCCAGGCTTCTCCAGTCGCACACCTTCACAAGGGCACAAAGACACCGGAGGCATGATTCGATCAAAATGGATTAAAGAGGTCTTAGTTTGTTAAGGTCTGACAAAACACTTGGAGCTTTACAAGCACAAATGTGAAGAGAGATTGTGAACATTGCAGAGCAGGAACTAATTAAAGAAATTCAGAGTATGCTTCAGACATGACAAGCACAGATCGGCACTGCAGACACATTTTGTCAGGTAGACTAACAGCACCATAAAGGCTTGCCTGTAAAATTTGAACCCAAACTGTGATTTACAAGTTAAATACTTATTGCAGTGAGCTGCTATGTACAAAAGCACCATTAGGTATAAAACCGTAAAAGTTGAAAGTATCTATTTGTAAAAGATAAATTCCGTTTTCCTCAGCATGGGTGAGGAAACACTTGTCTCTAACTTCTGCTGTTACATTTTTTGCATAACTGGGTAACGCCCGTGTACAGACCCATGATTTCAAATCCTTAAAGGACAGCTCCAGATTTATGACATTTTCAGCTGTGTTCGTCACCTACTTTCAAAGGCAACAGTCTTTACATGCACAAAGTGACTTCTGTCTCACTGGGTGATGCCCTGGGTCTCAGGTAAGGAATGACCTCGTAGTCTGGTCAGCCAGGTTAGTAACAACGCATAGGAGCCAAGTGGAGTTACAGACTCACAGGCAGGAGAGCCCTGAGGGCTGTCATCTTCAGAGGCATCCCTGTTCCGTGTAATTCCCTCTCCTTGCGCCAGGACACTCTGAAGAACTCACGGCAAACATTTACCCTCTTAAGCTCTCTCATGATAAAGGTCACATTCTACATCATGTTTTAATTACTTTCGTCATCAGAAAGTCTTGCCTATGGCTTACCTGATATTTCCCTTCTGCAAGTTACACCCTCTACTTGTTGTAACCTCTTCAGCAAACGTGAAGAACCGTTTATTTCTTTATCTTTGCCACAACCTCTCATTTTTCCAAACTGCCACACTAGCCATGCTTCTAAAGACATGCAGGGCACAGTCTTTTTCATCTTTCCTCACACCTACACAGTGCTATCAGGGCTGACTATGTTTGGGCTCTACTTGAAGACAATTACTCCACAAATGAGATGTTTCACAAGAGCTGTAATGAGTTTAGGTCAGCATCACCCTGCTGTGCCGGCAGACACTCAGTATACAGCCACAGAGAGCACGTGCTGGTTACGCTAAAGTGATTCTCACCTGCAAACACATTTTGAACAAATCCATGGTACAAGAGCTAGAGACATTTTTCATAGATCAGTGAAATCGGATGCATTAAGAGATAAGGTTTACTCACCTGAAGAGAAGTAATACAGCTTGGGGGAAAGTCTGAAAATTGTTGTTTCTGTTTATTTGATTGTTGTCCCTCATGGCCACTTTTCCAAATACCTACAATAAAACAAGGTTTTGACTTTCCTGCTAGTGAGCTGTACTGTCAGAAACTGTAGACTTGCAATCTAAACCTGCTTCAGTATGTATGAAAAACATTTTCACAATTACACTTTCTTTACTCTCTAAGATATTTCCTGATAATAATGTAAATGCCATGAAACTTTTCACATGTACAAGTTAATACTTAATCTATTTTGGCATCAGTAAACCATTACCATACTAATACATATTCCTGTGTTTTATGTGAGAAAATATTCCTTGTTTTAAAATAGTATCTAGAGTCCTTTACTGATATTAAAGCCCTACTGCACTAAATATTGTATGTAAATGTGGTAAGAAAACTGTTGTCCTGAAAACCCCAATTCTAAATAGAGAAAAAGACATGCAAAGATGGAAGCCAATGCACAGAGTCTGAGCGTTAGCTAATTTAGAGAGCTTAACACCACTACGCTCTACACACATGCTGCTGGACTGTAAGGACACCAAGCTGCTTTTGGATAAACGACGAAGAGAAAGAATCGGGAAGCAAACACACTCTCCATCGCATATTACTCCTCATCGCATTTAATGAGGGCCTCCTTTAGTGCTGATTTGAAGAACCATACAATTTTGAGAACAAAAGAAAACAGCTGTAAAGTTTTATGGAACACAGTACTATCCTAAAGCCTTATGACAGGAAAAAGTGTTATCGAGGAGGAAAGAAAAAAAAAAGAAAAAAGGGGTGGAAAAGGAAAAAAGGAAAAAGGGGGGAAAAAAGAAAAAAAGAGAGAACTGCAGTCCATACTCAGGACGATGATGGTCATGCAGTCCTGCTCCTCAGGCACTAGATCTCACGTGTGGCACACAGACCACCATGCAAATCAAACCCTACTCCCAAATCAAACCCTACAGCTCCATGCTCAGAGCTTTTCTGCTGCTTTCCTGCAGCCAGTGCAGTCCTCTCTCAAAGAGGATCCCACCCTGCCACTAACAACGACTTTTAGGAACAGTCTCCGGACAGGTTTCTCCTATCTAGCTGTCTCCAGTTCCTAAGGCTGGATAACCTGTTCTGCCCTCCCAGCACTGCTGCTGGTGCGGCACCTTCATCCCAACCGCACGTTTTCACATTTTAAGTTACCAAATTCCTTTCTGTGCCTGTACATCTTGAACGTGTAGCCTACTATTGATTATCCACAGGCTCAGCTGCGCCTAAATCTTTAGCTAGATTCTGTTCCTAGTTCTGGTCTTTTCATACGGGACTGCCTTTTTTTTGGTTTTGTGGTAGCAAAAAGAATAAAGCTAGAGTTTTAAAGCCAGATTCCCAAAACAGGTCTATAGTAAAAAAGTCGTCTTCTTGCATACATTCAGGCATAGGAATAAACTGCACAGTACATGGAAGAGAAGTGGCTCCTTTCAGCAAACCGAGGTACTAAGAGCTCACACCAAGCTCTTCTCTTGCATCTCTTTGGATTTTCTGACTACCAAAATCATAGCCAAAAAAAAGATTTTTACATTACACAGCTTTGCCTCATATATAGCACCACTAACAAAGGACTGTTTGAATAAGCACCTTGGCAAAAAAGTCCTGGAGTAGCAAACACTGCACTTTGTTACTGCTAAATAAATTCTCTAATTACCTGCATTCCGATGACAGCATAGATGAAGAACAGCATGGCTATCAGAAGGGCAACGTAAGGCAGAGCCTAGAAACGGGACAGGTGCATTGTCTTTTAATAACTTCAATTTCCATTCAGAAAAATACTTTCTCTGTACAACACAGTCTTTTCCAAGTTTCTTCTTCTTATCCAAGTGCTTAAAATGTTACCACCTGTCACTCTTAACATTCTGCCTCATACAACGAACACAAGCTTCATTATATTTTAAATTATTTCTGCCAGTAATCCAGGCAGAAGCATCATCTGTAGCAGTTTTAAATTTTATTTTCATTACTAATTCTGACAACACAAAGACCCCATCCCTCCAAAGATTATAGAGTTCCATTAATTTCACATTCATCAGTTTTCAGGAGCGAGAATTCAAATATCTGTTACACTTACGAAATCAGTTTTATATTTAAAAAATAGATTAAATTCCTCTTTTGTAGTCATCTAATAAAATGCGTGGAACTACGAGACCTGTGTGTGTGTCAAAACTATCCATTTTAGATATACCAAATACTTTTTTTACGAAGTACCATAGAAATCTCACAGTAACAGCTAAAATTAAATGACAAAGAATGACCCTTGGACTCACTGAAGTAACTAGTGGAGCTTATTTCAGCATTAGTATGCAAATACATTTAAATATGTGTCATTACTGATAGCACGAATTTCAAAAGAAAAGCGTTTTGCACAATACAGGGTATTGCTTCATGAAGTTTGGTGTATAAATGGTTGTAACGATAAAGAAAATTTAAATGAATTTTGCTAACCTGAAATGACTTAATAAATGTCCACAGCAAAGTTCTGATTCCTTCTCCTCTGCTAAGCAGCTTCACCAACCTCATCACCCGGAAGAGACGGAAAAAAGTGATGGAGATTCTAGCGCTGTCTTCAGAGTTCTGAAGAGCATCATGGAGAAGTCAAACCAAACACAAACTCAAACATGCAACACTTCCAGTAAAACAACATCGAATGCAAAGGTGGAAGAGGTAAGATTTGAAAATGTATCTTGAGGGCCTTTTCACCTTGATAAGCATGACATGAAAGGAAAAAGTACATGCCAAAAACACAGGACCTGTAGAAATGCTTCACACATCACATGCATTTCCAAGTTTTCTGGTTTGTTAATAAGGATCATACTGGGTTGGTTTGTAGTAGACTTCAATAGTACATTGACAATGAATGCAAACCACCGCATAACACCTTTGTAGTAAGACAGTTATGAAAAATACAGAAAAAACTGGTGGAAAATAGACATGGTAAAAAGAATAAACTCAAGTAGAGGTAAAACCACTGGGGTCAGTTTACTAATCTTACCCCTGACTCATCAGTTGTGACTGTTTCAGTTGGCTTTGGCTTTAAGAAATTAAGAACATTAAATATTAAAATCAAGTAAAAGATAAAAAAAATCAGCTTAACCATAAACCAAAGGAAGGACATTTTTCATTACTAAAAGTAAATTAACATCTTTCAATTCAATTTACTTATGAACAAAACATTAACAACCTTATTAAAACCTTCTCTTTATTATTTCATGTTGGCTGACTCATACTAAAATCTGCCAATATAAAACCTGTTCAAATGACTCAATGTAAAGTAAATAGAAAATAAAAGATCTGCTCCTGTGTAAGCTAAACAAAATCAGCCATCAAGTTCCACAGGTTATATGAAATTGCACCAGCAAGCCTAAGAAAAACTTAAGAACAAAGCTCTGGGATCAAAACAGCCTTTCGAGTTTCCTTTTCTGCTGCGCTCTTTTTGAAGATTAATTACTCCACCACTGGAATCCAACCGCACCCAAGCAGCAGTGTTTTATATCACATCGGGTGCTTCCTTAAAGCAAAGTTAACTCGGGGATGAACACTGAGGTTTGCAGCACTGAACAAGGACAGATTTTACTCTGCCAAAGTGACTGACACAATGACCCGAAGCCTAACCCTCCCACAGAGGGGAAAATGAGAAGGCAATACTTGTTTTCTCTCCCCACCTTCAAAGTACTCCCATACCTGAGCTGATGGAACAGAATCAGGCATGGAGAAAGGGCTTCAGGATTTGACTGACCCTTTTGGAATGAATCTGTACAACCCTCAGGAGCTAGAGGGAGGAGGAGAGGCACACACCAGCTTCTTGTTCATAGAGCCAAACTCTGTGTCCTGTGACAAAGAAACTCACTTCTCTCTTCGCAACGTCTCTTTCTGTGGAGAAGCTGTCTCAATACTCTAAATGATCAGACACCCAGCAGGGCAGCTAGCAAAGCTGAACGGTCCAACCGTCTGTGTTGCTCCAGCTGCTTGTGCACTGACAGATTCACAGCAGCTTCTTCCAAAACCAAATGGAAGCATCTTTAAAAACATTTACAGCACTAGATCAAATGGGATTCTGGATGTTAGATCCAAGTGATGGGTCTTGCTCTGTTACCTAAAGTATCGTCCTTCTAAAGGGGCACCTTTCAACAATTTTTGTCACATAGAGCAGCAATAACCATGATACCACCTCAGTGCTGCTTTCAACACATTGTGGATGCATTAGACACACTCTCATTGCCATGATTCACTGAGGAAAATCCCAAGTATTGCTGTTACTTAAGATAAAACTTAAGAAGGAAGCGAAAAGAGGAGCTGATTCTGCTAAAATACTGGCAGTGTATTACAAAAACATACTATGGTAAAAAACCCAAAATAGGTAGTGCTTTGTTAGTCAGATCATTAGCAGTATTTATTAAAATACTAATAGTTTTGTCTATTACGTTTTTTTGAAAACATATATAAAGGTATCACAAGGGAGAAATAACTGTTCATCTATGCGCAGTCTAAATACATATAAACTACAGCCCTGCCAGGATATCAGTACTTTCTGAAACAAAAAGTTTTAAAAGTGTTTAAGGGATTATTACTAAATCGATGCATTAGTATTAATAAAAAGCCAGAGCTCCTCGTAAGAGTTCAGTAAGTGTGTTTGTAAAATCAGCTGTAACATCAAAGCTTTGTAAGCATTTATAGAAAACACACAATACGCTGCCAATGAAAGACAGTTGCTGTATTAGAAATTCCTTGCATATGTCAACAATGGAATAACACCATTAAAATATAGATTAAGGAGAAATTCATCATCACAAACATCATAAATAGCAAAATATCACAAAACATGGAAACAATCTTGCAAAGTTGTCTACCTACACCAACCTGTGCATCAAACGTTACCAGTGCACACAGACCACATGGCTACTGAGGTTTTGGTACAGAAAATAATTCCTTTTTATCTGAAACTTTTCAAGAAAAAAGGTCTCATTATACCTTCTGCAGACAAAGCCTGAACTTTCATATTAATCTCTGTTGACTCATGCTGAGCTTGATGCTATCTTAATCAGTGAGCAAATTACTTAATTAGCATTCAATATTTTGTATCGTCAAAAATTAAATGAAGTATTTGACAGATCAGAACAGACTAAATCACAGTATCATGATAAATTGACACTTAAAAAATGAAGTAAAATGCTGGGATTTGCATTTGGGAGTTTTTCCTGCTAGCTTTTATAGGAGCAGGGGTGGGCCCCACATAAACCGGGAACAGTAGTCGGACAGCAGTACTTAACGGGATAGATGAGAACAGAAAAAGGATACTTCGGTCCTCTACTTTATTATTTAATTGCTTTCCGAAGAAAAAATAACGAGGAGTATGCATTGATTTGGTAATGAAAAAACCCTCACAACAGAAGTCAGTAAAAAACCTTTTTTCTACATAAACTCTTAATTCTCACTTTGGAAAATGCAGCCAGCGATCAGATCACCCAAACTCTGTGAACAGTTCTACTGCGAGCGCTCCGAATGACAAGTGCAGAACCCCTCAGCTGCGCTGCTCCATCTGAAGGGCACTGGCTGGGCTGGTGTGCACATCTGGGCGTGCACGGGGCTGTGCGGGCACATCCCAACCGCCCCATCGGCAGCCCTCTGGACCACGCAGGCGGAGCCGCCTGCTGCTGCTGGCTGGTTTGCTGCTGCTGGGAAGCGTTAGGACGTCATACCTGAGAGATTATAAATTAGGGACGCTAGAAAAGCAGGCCAGGAATGAACAAGGAAACCACTCTGTTCGAGAGAAGTGAATTGTACAAAAATACCAAGGTGGAGATAGAGGCTGGAAACAAACAATAAAAATAAACCCCTGATAACAGGGGGTTGTTTGGGCTTTTTTTTTCTACTGGAGATGAAAATATTCAACTTCTGCTCATCACTGGCCACGTGTTTTGGGTACTGACATTTTAAAGTGAGTGTAGCTCATTTTTTACCCTCTCTGGCATTTCCCTCTGATAATACAGCAGCTTGGCTTATATTATTACTACTACTAAGAGTAACAAGCTAATATAGCTTATTAGTAGTAATATACCACAAAGCTGTAGTAATATACCACAAAGAAAACATTATTCATACTTATTTATAAAGGAAGTGCTTGTCTAAGGGACAAAGACAGTTAATGTTTATGTGGTCCCTCCAGCATGAAGTAATTCTAAGATCCAGGAACTACGATTAACACAATCTCCAATAACAACGACAGATGACAATAGCAGAGCATGTCCGCTTCCTACCGGCCAGGGAAAAAACATGCCGCCCAAACACATTATCTCATTCGCAACTTCAGTAATATCACCTGGCGTGTACACACCTAAGTAGGGGGCACGTTACGTATATGTAGTGAAAGCATCAGAATAGACTTGAGTCTTGAGCAAAGAGGGTCTCTCTGCATGTTGTGGTTGCTGACAAGAATGCTAATAAACGTATTTCCTCGGGTCAGGCAATCTACCTACACCCTCCTCTTCCCCCTCAGCTTTCACCAATCATTCCTCCTGTCCCAAAAGCTTGGGCTGGTCATTACCATGACTTTTTTGCCCCCCGTGGAACTATGTGATTCTGAAGATGACAGATGCCCTTCTGGGATCACTGCTACAAGTCCAGTAATGGGCACAGCTAGAATAAATGAACAGTTTTCACTGCTTGGAAAAGGTACTGATCGAGGCCAGTGAGGTCAGAGACAGGCTGAACACGCCAGCTACACTGAGAGCTAAGCAAGGCACTTGATAACTGTGGAAATTTAAGCCAATTCTTAAATACTTCAAACAGGCAGCAACATACTTTTTTTCTGGTTAACACAGCAGCTTTCTTCCCCAGACAACCCCAACCTTTCAAAAAGTTTAATCAACGATCAACCTAAATTTCTGACTCACTGATTAAAATGTTTGCAACCTGCCACCAATTTTGGTCAAGCATTTATTGCTGCTTATGAAAAATTTAGCACAGCTCCTAAACAGTAACTCCGCTTTACACTCCTCATTTTGCAACAGAAATTCGAAATAAACATCCTAACTGAAAAAAGCTTCATTGTCAAACCTGTGAGCAGTGTGAAACAGATCGCACCATGCACTGGAAGCAAACTGCAGCTCTGTGTTTAAGAAAACACGACCATGGTAAAAACCAGTGGATATTAGTATGTGGTGTTGGTCAAAAGCTGCTGAAGGGTAGAAAGCATCCCCAAACAAATGAACACTTTATGATTACAGCTACAGAAGTAAACATCGGAGTGACAAATACGTCTGATGACAATGACATATACAGGAAAGTATTGAGGTTGCCAAAATATCTTCAGAAATGTGTGGCGCATGTGTGTCTGTATGCATGTATGTATATACATACATGAACTGTTCCGAGAATAATTCCGGGACTTGAAATTGCTAGCGAGTGATTTTCCTCACAGTCTTATCAGTGCTCTCTTTATCCCCTGTTCAACATGAATCAAATATCCACATACATAATTTAGTGAAAAATTTGAATTGATGTGAAGAATCCCTGGGTAGATCAAAAAAATATCTTTTTCCTGGTAAAAGATGTATTTAAAATTCTAAGCTCATAACTAACATGTTGATGTCACAGGGTATTATGATAACTAATAAATATTCAGTTGTGCAATAAATTAACTAAATTATTAGTATTGACACCTCCATGAAACCAGCTCAGAAATTTCCTTCTATTTCCAAATTAAATATTGCAACACAGTGCAGATTTCATACTGCAATAAGACTTCACACTAATGAAAGAAAAGCCATGAGAATGTATTTTTCTGACCTATCCTTAAGCCTAAAGGGATACATTTGCAAGTGTCTGCAAAACGTATTAAGAGTATTCAAAAATATCAAATACTAGCAACAAAACGTAAGTCCTAACACTTGATACTGATGCATAAAGTGGGATTCAAACTGAGCTGCTTTTGTTAAAAACCGTGATCCAGAATCTCTTGCGGGAGGTGGATATGAGGGTTTTAATCCGCTCCTCCACGCAAGATCAGCTGTGCCACACCCTACTGGGTGAGCGGGAAGTGTAAAAAAAAAGCACCAGTGCCCCCAGCACACACTCCACGGGCAGCCTAGCGAATGAGAAGGGCACCCCACCGTTCACCAGTCGACATCACGCGCTGCACAGTGCTGAAATCAGGGTGCACCCTCTCACCATGCAGCAGAGCATCCAGCTCTGGTTTTGAAAGAGACTTTTGAGGGGTCTGACGTGGCTGCTAACCACTGCTGGTGGTTATGGGCGTGTAAGCATCGCGTGAGCCTCAACTGCTTACGTGTCATTCAAGCCAAATCGATTTTCCTGAGGGGCTCAGGAGGAAGATTGTCATTGCTGTTCCTTTAAGCTCAATTTCAGCAAAGAACTTAAATTTTACTTAACTTCAAGCATAAAATTAGTCCCATAGGGACCGCATTAAACATTTGCACAAAAGAGGAGGAAAGTGAACTCTCCATTATTTTATCGACATTTTGGCAGCACAGGAACGGTAAAAGAAACTTAACCAGAAGATGTGAATTCAAACCTTTGTAACTACAACGGTAACAATGTGATCATGCCTCTAAGCCATCCAGTGCTGGTCATCCAAATGGTTTCCAAGCTAACAAATAAGACAATTTCTACACAGACAGGCCAGATTGAAACTTATCTGTAATTTCCACTTAAGAACTTACTCATTTATTCAGAATTTATTTACAATTTATGTCTCTCTCATTGTCTTAAGTTATTTACACATGTCCATTTTCTAGAACGGACTGACCACATCTGGTGTCTCACAAGCACTACTCTGCTTTTTTAAGTGAAAAGGAACCATTTTTATGACCACCCAAAATCTTGCGTGTCATGCAAAATTTTTTGAAAACAAAATGTTACAATATCCAAAATTAATTATATAGGTTTTAGTAGTGTTTTTAATTTTTTATTGCTATACAATATACGTATTTACTTATATATACTTGCCTCTAAAAATTTCTAAAAATAAAATGAACATGAAAACCAATTAGGTTCATTCATAAAGGAAAAACTGGTTAAAGGAAGGGATATTAAATGACAGAGTAAATAAAAAACCAATCATAGAAAACAGAGTATTGCCAAAATATATGTTGCTCTGGGATGGTTCATTTCTTGAGTGGGTCACTGATCCAGTCCTTGAGGACACTGAGCAGTCCTGTAAACTGCTGAACACATTAAACACTGATTTCCACGGGCACCAAAAAATACTCAAAAGACAACAAGGGTTGTATGTGAATGGGAGGTTACTGGATCAGAGGAATCAGCCTCAGGGCACCATATATTATATATATTATTATAAAATGTTTAAAAAATAGAAAAGGAACAACAAAGTAAAGAGATGACATTTAATTCCCAGAATTTGATACTGAAATCAAGGTGATATGAAACTAGAAAGCCAACCCGCTCTCTTGAAAACTATGGGTCAGATACAAACCTGTTCTGTACTAGAAGAACTCGCTGGCGTTTGGAATTGGGGTACACAGCTAGACTATTCGAATGGTGCTGCCTTGTTTCCACAGCACGAGGCAATGATACACGCAAACCAATAAAAATGTTCAGTTCACCTTGACTACATCGTTTTAGGAATTCACATTTCGAGTCGTCTTTTACACTGACCAGTTAAGATGGCTGTACTTGTGCAGTTACAACTGCAACAAGACCTGACTGCACATGAGCGCCAGCCATTGACATTCTTTCAGACCAGCCCTCAAACACAGCTGAGCTGCCTCAGTTTAAGATGTTTCTAGAGGGGGAATTTCCACAGGTGCCTTTTCAATCATGCTTGAAATCCCACTGCACACAAGGTCTTGTTGTTAGCAGAGCTACAGATTTCCCAGGATCACTGTCAGTGTTAGATAAAATGTTCAGGCAGAATGGTCCAATTCAGAATGTCAAAAGAATATTAAGATTCTAAAATACTGAATTTGGATTATAGAAATTTACACAAAACTAATGAAGAAGGAATAATTCAGTAGAATCAAAACAATAAAAGTAATAAAACTCAAGAAATTTCTCTGGACACTGCAGTATTCACTGTTTGATGTTAAAAACGGGAAATCAAACCCAGAAGTATATTGAAACTGTAATGCATTAACGACTTGCACAAACAAAGCACAAAAAAAGTGGAAAAGACCAGAAACAGCCAATACTTAGTACACAAATAGCCTGCAGTACTAGAGACATCAAAGATGAGCCTTTCTTCTCTAGTGAGCATAGCATGGAAAAGGAAGAAATGACAGTGCTAGTTCTTGACTGGGGTGTGTACTTTTCCTGAAGCTCACGACTTGACCTCCACAATGTTTTCAAGACACCTGTGTGAATTACTAACACAACCGTGTTCCTCACAGCTGAAAACTCAGCAGCGACCAGTTACAAGCAATCCTGTCAATCTAACACTGTACATTCCGCAGTTATTAGGGAAGGCGACTCTAAATGATTGGTCTTTTCACACTTCCCAGACATCATGCTCATCTGTGTGAGTACTACAGGGGATGGAAGTAGTGGGTAGGCTGTAAGTGCTTGAGCTGAAAGCCTAAATCCAAACTTTTCTGGCAAACAAACAAACAAAACCAAACAAAAAAACTCAACAAAACCCAAAACCCAAATTAGAGGCAGCTTTTCAAAATCTGCTCCATGAACTGTAATTACACGTTTGAGAAACGTCTCGATGGGACAATGCAGTTCTGTGCTAACTGACCCTCCCTGCTAGCTCAGGCTCCTTCAGTTCACAGACAGAAAAATCCATCATCCGCTAAGAACTGACCAAAACCAGTCTGAAATCTAAGTGTGAGACTTAAAATTATTTTCATTGTGTTTATTCTCTGAGGTGGCAGTGTAGAATTTGCAGGTTTAGAAATAAATTTGAAGTCTTTAATGAGGATTACAGACTGCATGTATGCCATCTTAAATATAAAGAATACTTTTTTTTTATACTTGGTTATGATTGCGTTTCAACAGGTATTAGTGCGCTTACCAAAGAACATTAAAAATATCTCTTTTTCAACAGCAGCTACTGCCACTAATTGAAGTCTGAGCCGACGCTAACGTGGTCTGAAGGGAGACCTGTGTGAGCACAGAACAAGTGCTTCCCTTGGCAGCAGCCTTATCCACTCCTTTCTGCCCTACCAGGACCCCACGCTTTCGCTAATACTTTGTTCTCAGCACCTCTTTCAGCCAGCTGTGAAGTCCTCCCGCTCCTGTGGAAGCGCAGCTCTCACAGCTGCGGGGGGAAGAAGGGCTGTGGGCAAAGGCTGCTTAAGCTCCCAGAGATGCCAAAAAGAAATCCTCATCAAGCCATGGCCTCCGCCAAGCCCAGCCTGATAAATCCAAGCTCCTAAGAAGGCCAATTACTGTCTTCTAGACAGACCTTACTTGAGAATTAGGTGTTTCCTTTTTTTTCCCCTCACCCTGGAATGCCTGGAACAGACACTGTTTTTTCAAACACAATTTCTATTCCATGGTTCTGGGCTACTTTATTATCATGGTATTCACAGTTCTGAAATCAAGGCACTGTCTAAATGGAGTAAAGGGTATCGTTTCCTGCTATTGACTGGAGGAAGGTGACCCTAATAACTGGATTCCTGACATCAGTCATTTTGGAAAATAAAATGTAAAATGCATTCTCCCTGAAAAATTGTTTCAATGTGATAGCCACAGGATGGATTTGCTTCCCCAAAATATGATAGAGATATTGCAACTTAAATGTTCACCACAGAGGAGTATTAACTCAAATTTAGAAGAAAATCTGAAAGATTATGCATATTAAATATCCCTGCTGAAAAGAAACCATTTGGTAAGTACTAAAATACACCAGAGTAAGAAAAGATGTCTATCAAGCAGCTTACTAAAACAAATTTAAGGGAAAAGGAAAATTATTAGTCTGCTGGTGAACTGTGAATGCTGCAGGAACACAAGCAAGCGAAGTAATTTCAAAGACTACCAAGCAACTATATACATCTACAGCCTTCTCTGATTAATCTGTTCTTTGATACAGGGAAAACGTGAATGTTGGAGAACTGCTGCATCACAGGTATTTTTGGATAACTTCATTCTCAGAATGCTAAACAGGTAACATCTTCAGCAGGTGGAAGACGCTAACCTCACCCACCGGGTCTGTGCGCGCACTGAGCATTTTCGTGGCTGAGATGGATCCAAGACCCACCTTCTTCAGTCTCCCCTTTTGAGGAAAGAGGCCCTTTCCTCTGAAATTTTATTCTGACTAGTTAAATGTGTAAGTATGGGAAGCACTGGCATATCTACTACAGAATTGGTATGTATTTTATTATCTTTCATTTATCATTTTTGTGATACAGCTTTCCTTATTAAAATGAGCAAGTCAGATAGAAAACAGGCAAAACCCAGTATTTCCCTATTTTTTCCTTAGAAAGGGATCTTTCTGATCTCCAAACACCTGTATGGGTAATGGCCATCAGTCATAATTTTGGTGAAAAGATAGTTTTCCAAGCACTTTAAGAGTAGTTCAAATTTCAAAACATTTACTGCAGGATAAGAAAAGCGAAAGCAATAGGAAAAAATAAACATTCTATTTTCCATAGCAGGAAAAGTCTTACTTTCTTACCCTTCTTCTGCTACCACATGATACAAATGCTAACATCACTAAAAACCAGACCTCCCACAGGAAAAAAAAAATCATTATTTGTTAAAATGAGCCACTGAAACAACTTAGAGAATCTTGAATTATCACAGTCAAGCTACCTACAAGAACCACTGGGCTTCGACTACAGTAGTAACACAGGCTTAATTCCTCTTTGATACATAAAATGTTTTAAATATTTTCTGTACATATATAGAAAAACATAATTTTCATTGTCTTACTTGCTGTGTGCATGTCGACTAATATGGATATATAGATTTATAATAACAGCTTGTACAAACAACTATATCAATGTTTTGCTCTTTGCAGGATAAAACACTTTAAAAAGGATTTGGGGGAATAAAGTTTACATTTTCTGTATTTCTTGATGACAGCAAGTACTTTTGAGTGCATGAACAGTTGCTACTTACATTAACTTCTGTTATAGCAATATCAACGACGCTACCAACAACAATTAAGGCATCAAAAGTGTTCCATGCATCAGTGAAATAGTGCTGTTAGGACAAGCATTCAGCAGAAAGAGAGCAAGAGAAAAACACAAACAGAAAAAGAGAAGAAAAGGACAGTGTTATAACACAGAAACACTCTAGGCTTCTCTGATGTACCACTATACAATCTAATCTTTCTCTTTCATAGCTAAAAAAAATTGGTAGAAAAAAAAGGCTATTTATTTCCCATATCAACATAATTGGCCTATGACTGGTCTGTACTCAAACTTTAGAAACATCAAATCAAAATCTGTGACTTGTCCAGATGATGGAAATAGTGGGGAGACAGAGAAAGAGAAGTAGGGACTGGGGAAAGTAAGCTGGGGTATACTCACATCAGCTTCACTGAGAACGACGTCTACTATGCTGCCAATAACGATGAGGGAGTCAAACGTATTCCA
Source organism: Buceros rhinoceros silvestris (assembly GCF_000710305.1). Taxonomy (NCBI): domain Eukaryota; kingdom Metazoa; phylum Chordata; class Aves; order Bucerotiformes; family Bucerotidae; genus Buceros; species Buceros rhinoceros. The sequence continues at coordinate 114,219 of NW_010421625.1, read as the reverse complement.
GGCATCACTAAAATAGCCCTGAACAGAGCAGGCAGGGTGCAAACGTTTGTGATTACACATGAAATGTCAAATATTTGCATACTTCTGTTTAGTTTTGCATAAACAGAAATTAGTTAAACAAAACCTGTGGTCTAATGAGAAAACAAAACGAAACAAACAATATTGCCTACTGAAGGAAAAGCAACATAAATGTGCGTGTGTGTATATATATACTCTATATATATACATGTACAGACACACACACCGACAGAAACGCGCACACACACACGCAGTACACATGCATAACACGCCACCATTTAAGCACAATGTTGGCAAGCAAGCCATCATCCAAAACTGATTCTGGACTTCTAGCATGGCTGAAAGATTCTGACATATATATACCCTAACGAGCACACCAAAACCCCTTTAATAATATTTCTGCAGGACCAAGCCAATTGAAACCTCCTCAACGTTAACGACTTTATGAGTCCTATGATAGTCCTATGATAGTCCTATCTAAGTGACGGCTAAAAATATTCAAAAGGTCAAAAAGGGTCAAAGCTCATCATGGGTTAATCACGCACAAATGTTAATGTGGAACTGTGCATAAACAGTAGAGAACCGACTTAATCTTCTCTACATAAACTAGGTTTAATATAGGAACTCACGCTACAATTGCAGTCAGGGCCTGATTCTGTAACCTGACAAGTTGGTGCTAGGAACCACAGCAACTTGAATAATTTCTTAATGCTTTTAAGGTGACCTGCCAATATCTGAAAATTAATTTTCATCAATTGCTTAGTCACCCTTCTGATATTTTACGGCTTAAACATATTCCCTATGTGCATGTTACTGGCACACTGCTGGAAATGGTTATAAAGTGCTATCATGCAATTAGCTGTCCGTTGGCACCCAAACTGCATGTTTGAGCACAAAGATATTTCAGAAGAAACCTTGAGGTAGGTTCCAGGCTCAGTCTGTCACTAGGAACAACTCTATGGAGACAAGATGCGTTGGTTTTCCGCAATATGTGGACTTTACCTAGTTATTACAGAAATTGAGAATTGGAAAAATTACCTAACTTGTCCTTTTTCTCATTCAGATATATTGATTTACCAGCCAACTATGACTAAGGGATGTCCATTACCAGACAAAGGCTGAAAAGTACCTCTGGTACACATACATTCTGCCTTCCCGGTAATTAATGTAGAAGTACCGTCTTATCAGTCACTATTGAAGCTCTAAAAAAAAAATTTAGTGGAAGTTTAAAATGACAAGTGTCTTCATCTAACCTCCTGTCTAGTTACACTTATTATTACACTGTTTACTATAAGTTAATGTTTTAGCTGAGTAGTTTTAAGTTGTTACATGTGTTGTTGGCACAGTAAAGCAAAAGCAGCTACAATTTTTTTTAGAATTGGACAATATTATTCTCAAGATTTTAAATTGTTAGAATATCTAGTAACTTCACAGTTTAAAAGTTACACCCAAGTGCATTACTGTCTGGAAAAAGCTAATTTCATGTGGAAATTTACTCTTGGAGACTATGAGAGAGCTGCAAGCGCAGAGGACAGCTCTACAGTGCGTTCTAGGAGAGTAAGCACTGAGCACAGTCAGAAAGCCCATTACGTTTCTCATGCTCTTCTTGTCTAGCTCTTAAGACACATATTGCTATAATCGTTCCCTCGTTTAAGGGAGGGGCTGTAAGGAGAAAACAGACCAGAGTGTGATTATCACTACAACCCTTTGTGCCACACGCTTTAGTTCTTTGGGATTAAACATCAATTCCAGTCTTGGGGCAAAAGCCAGTGTTCAGAGATTGGGCCTCCCGAACACACACATCCGTTTCCGAGAGCTCCTGCGCAAATCCCTGTCGCTCCTTCCTTACTCATCCTGCTTCCCAAGAACAAGCCATTCCCAAAGTTCCTAGTAAACATCATACTGAGCCACCTCAACAATACTGACATTTATAAACCTGAAAGATTAGCAGCTGCCAACAAAAGGGGAGCTACTTTCACAATATTCTTCCCAATCATTCATATTCCTTATTTCCCTCATTTCAAAGAAGCATCTTTCTTGACTTTAAAATAGCTATGTTTTTATATATCTATACACATAAAATAACAGACTAGTGGCAAACAGCAAACAGATAATCAGCACACCCTGAGGTGTGCTACCCATCTTCCTCTACAACAGGAATCAAAACAGGCCCTCCAAAGAGAGGTTCATTTCAGCCATAGAAAAAGTGACTTTACTAGACATGCTACAGTGTAAGGCACTGAAATCAAATCCACATTTTGATTCAATACAGCTAAAATACTTTACACATCTGTTTATTTTATGAAACCTTTTCCATCAGTATAGACAAATATTGTTCAAAGTAATATGTAAAGCAAAAGCATACAAATAAACAAAAAAAAACTAAGATAAAATAAAGATGGTTTTGGAAAAGGGAGGAATGGACAAGTCACAGCAAATAAACATCATGCAAATAAGTTGTTTTCACCACTGCAATGACCCAAGATCAATTCACTTACTAGCCATCTTTCCTTTTTTCTTACAAAAATCTGATGTAAAACGACATGGAAAATCATTACAAGTTTAAGTAACAGCTAGCTATCACGAAGCTGCGCGTACAGTATGTGTTGATGTATTATTTTAGATTTCATAGCTGAATTTTGTTTTGTACTGCACTAAACCATGTTAAGTAACGGATTTTAGCCAATGTGAAGAAAAAATGCCTGCTCTTTTAACTCACATTATGAAAAATCTGCTCATTGAGAAATGCTGAGGGGTAACATCACAAATTCTGGGGAATAAGTAAGCATAGAGAATTAACACCAAAGTATGTTTCTATAGATCTACCACATAAATATTTTAGTCCTTTTAGTACTCTGTTGAAAAGTTTGGGGCTTCATTCTACAAAGTCCTGCGTGTTCCAGTCTCCCAAGTCAAGAAGTGTGCCAGACACTCAGCATCACCTTTAATATCTATCTCTTACTCAAGTTTTTTTTATATATTCCAGAGCTGGAAGGCAACCTGCAGTACAATATCAATTATTTATAGTAACCTTAAGTTTGCGTGACCAGTGAAACCAAAAGAACACAGTTTTCACAGGAATTTTTGTCTAACTTATTAAGGGGACACTGTCAAGCAGATGAGATTAAAGTAACGTTTTTATCTATTCTCATTTTTACAGAGTAATGGAGTTTTAATTTGACGTTTTGAGCATCTTTGAAATATTTTTTAAAATGCACAGATTTAATAAATAAAACGGTCCATTCTGCCAGACTAGAAGCCCACCAGTGACACAAACAGAGGAAATACCTGTCTTTCCTCACAGATCCTAAAGCAAAACATTGAGTTTCAGACTGTTCCTACTATTATGAAATCTAATATGAGTTAAAGCAATTTATTGTTGTTTTAAGCATACATCTAGTTTAAAATTTATATTACTAAAGGACATTCACATTCTGCTTAAGACTGCTAGCTGATTTATCATTATTAATGAACTCTAATGTATGTTGCCAATAGCTGCTTTGTTAAGGAATATTTGACAGTTAAAGCTACTCTTCAAAGAATTACAGAACAACCTTAAAGATATTCAACTCTTCCCTTCCTGCTAATTAGTTGCTGCCAGAAGTCTGATTACTATCATGGCCTTTTAACCTTGACCTGCTATTTAACAAGTTTAAGGTGTTCTGCATCTACGGGGGAATGAAATTCAGGAAATGAGGACCTGTCGCTGACAGTGTCTGCCCTTCAAACTCTCAGGGTTCACACCCAGGGATCTCTCACAATAAAAGCATCCAATCAGATAGAAAGCGTGTTGCAACAGAGTTAGGACTAAAATTGTACAAAGTCTTAGAGACCAGTATTAAGACATTGCATTTGATAACAAGTAGAAGTCCATGATACAAATGGAGCACTGTGATTTATACACTCATGATCAGACCACTGTTTTGCTGCTATTTCTGACTACAGTCACAAGTGCATGGAGAGCCATACAAAGATTCACAATCTTCTTTCAAAGAGCAGATGATAAAATGCAGCAAAGTCTTCCGAAACTTCAGTGTGAAACAAGCATATAGAACAAGAAATACAAATCAGGAAACACAATCAGCATACTCATGACACTGCGGTCCACATATCTGAGCTATCTCCTCTGGGGCCTCATAGTGTGTTATTTTTAATGTGAAATCCTTAGCACTTAAATAAGATAGGTGACACAAAAATACAAATAAATTCATTAGAAAAGTACAATGGACTGGACAGCGCAGAGTTATACTACGGGAGAGTGGGTAAGCATTCACCCACAGCTCCAGACTTCACATCTCAACACCAAGCGATGTAGCATCTGTTTACCTCTGCAGGCGAATGCCAGCTAGCTTTAAACCAAGTAGCTCAAGCTCCACAGCAGAATCAATGGTTTTGAAAAGCTGGGAAGTAGCTATACATCTGCTCCACACTGAGCTCTGGGCAGCCGGGACTGTGTGGCTGTGAGGGCCATGTTGTTCAAAGCAAGAATGAGATTGCCCCCACAGCCTACAGTCAGCTAGTTCGCTACTTAACACCAGCAAAGGGCACCGCTCACAGCCAGTGACAGATGCAGATGTCTTGGTTACTTTGAAAGAGGGGTGACGGAAACTGAAAAATACCAGCCTTAGATGGTGAGATCCCTAAACTTCAAAGAGCACGTCCAGATTTTTCAAATTCCACGTATAGCAAGTGACCACACTTCACTTATTCATAAAGATATAAGCTCAGAATAAACATTGATTTCATTGTAGTGAAAACAAAACTTAGTTTAGTTTTTCGTTATTAACTTTTGCATGGTCATAAATGCAGTATCAGAGGTGAACAAAAAGGCTGCATTAACTGTCACGGTCTGATTTTCATCTCTTTTTTTCAATTAGCAATTATAGTTATCAGTTTCTCTTGCAAATCTACTTTTGGAAATGTGTCTGCATTATTCACTTTGACAGTGTCCCTTTAAGGCAAAGACTCAACTACTCGTTGTGGGGCCCTCGACCGCATATTGTGTACATGTAACTGAAAACATAGACCTCTAAAAAGGCTACTGAATATGCAAATTATTTATGTGTATGTTTGTAGTACATGGCTGTATTTTATGAAGTAAAGAAATGATTTTGCATTTTAGAATAGGAAATGTAACATACAGGTCTTTACTAGAGATTAACGTAAAGTGTAGTACCATGAGTAGGGGAAGTGGTAATGCTTGTAAGAGGAAATTATTTATCTGATTTATAAAGGGACATTTTTATTATCTCAAAATATTCCAGATCTCATCAACCACCTCATAATATTTTTTCTGATATCTGCATTTCATTTCCTGGACATATTATCAGACTAACACGTCTATTACAATTTCACTGACAGATAAATGTGGCAAATGCAAGTTCTTTTTGACGTTTTAACAATGCATAGCCAGTGGAAACTTCTACTTAATTCCTGTGGTGATGACCTTATTAAATCATATCTAAAACTTACCTTGGGTTTGAATGCAATCAGTTTCAAAACCATTTCAACAGTGAAGACTCCTGTGAAAACCATATTCATAATGTCCATCGCATCATTAAAGAGCTTAGACTGCCCATAGTGCTGCAAATGAAAAATATGATACTTTTAAAAGTAAAGGCTTTAAAATATTAAGTCAAAGAAGGCAGCCTAGGAACAACTTGGCAATAAAGCAGTGCAGGAAAATACTTTCTAGTAGTATTTAGCATACACACCTGTATACATTAAAGACTAGCTGGGTATCTCCGGTTAAGAATGGAGTTGTTTAAATCTAAACAACTAATCTAAATCTAAACAGTTGTTTAGGGACTGAAGAGCACAAAAACGACGTTCCTTTACATCTTAAGGGAGTCTCCAGACAGAAGGTTTTGAGAGGAAAACTGTTCCCTCAAAAAAGGAGTATTAGACAACAGCAATTCCCCAAGGCTTTAAAATCAGATAATCTTGTGTCCCACCTGCTCAGAAGGCCTGCAGTATGTTAGTCACAGCACAACATGCATGGTGTAGGAGTGACAGTTTTAAAAGCATACCATGTATGCACGTTTACTGAAAAAAGTAGAATGATTTTGTAAACCTCATTTGAACCATTATTTTTTGTATCAATATCTGAAATACTAGGGTGAAGAAAGAGATGACTTGGAAAAGACAGAAATATAGAATGGTTTGGGTTGGATGGGACCTCTAAAGATCATCGAGTCCAATCCAACTGAATACGGAATAGTACACTACAAAATGAACACAGAACAAGTACAGAAACTGAACAGAGGTGAAGTAATACTTAAAGGCTCTGCACAAAGAATATGTTAGATAAAAGAATCTAATGGGTTGAGAGAAACATTTGTTAAAATTAGACTTTTCAGATTTTCTTGCACATGGATAATCTTCAGAAAACACACATACAATGTAAATCAAATTACATGGCAGGTACAAATAAAAGCTCAAAGGGCTTGAATAAGTTAGGAAGACTTATCAACATCAAGCTGTTTTAAACAACTTTACTTCAGAGAACTCATGAACAGACTAGCACTATCAGAGATGCTTTTTAAAATTTCTATTCATAAAAAAAAAAAACCATTGCCATAAATCAAAGGCATTACATCACCCATATCCTTCCCTGCAATTTATGCCAACGGCTTGAAAAGAGCTTCTGGTTTTCCTACCTGCATAGCCAAGCAAAGCGTGTTCAGCATGATGAGGACAAACATGATGTATTCAAATCCAGTAGAATTCACCACATACCAGAACTTGTACTGGTAAGGATTTTTTGGAATATATCTACGAAGCGGACGTGCCTTCAAGGCATATTCTACACACTGTCGCTGTAAAAGCAAATACATCAAAAATTGTCAGACTATACCTAACAGTTAATCAACTGATAATATAATTAGTAAGTGCAAATTGGTAAATAAAAGTCTTAAAAACAGCCAGTCTACCTACTTGATACAGGCATTTTTATTAAGTGTTAATCAAAGCTTACCAATCCTCGCTTGGCTATTTACAACTGTATCTAATCACATACACATATACATCAGTCACTTACAAAAAAAACGTTCATGGAAATTCAGAACTGTTTCACCTTTACACAGTGTAGTAGCACAACCTAGTATGCCATAGATACACATGTTGTATATAGCATGACTATTAATAACACGACTATTAATGCTTCCAGTTTTCAGTCACCAATTTAACTGCGTAGCATAAAACCCGAGAGTCAGCAAAATAAATGCTGAGGAATTCTTATTCCTAATAGCTCAGTTAAATTGCCCAGCAAAACCACATCACTTATGTAGAAACATTATGGATTCATCCCCAACTCTGTTAGTGCCTGAAATGCCTCTGTAGTCCGGACCTTCCACTTGTCCTTTGAGGAATGCTGACAAAAGCTGCCTGATGGGGCTCCAAACGCAGAACAAATGCTAGCTAGAGCTGCACACTTTACTTTGTTTAAATTAAGTGTGTTACAGTAGGACAAGAATACTTGAAAGGTCATTATGTGACTGATAATTTTCTCAGTCATAGGATTAAACTTTTAAAAGGGGACAGATCTTTTAAATCTGAATCTGAATATCCCCTGCAAATTTCTAGATAAATGGGGGGAGGGGGGGAGTAGAACATTTTGAACACTTCCACTTTGAACACTTGCAGAGTACTCAGAACACAAAATTTACTTTCCTGTTCTTACTGTAAAACCTACCTCTGCCTGTGGATAAGCTGGCAAGTGCCAGCTTGATGTGACACCACCAAGTGAAACACTAAGAAGCTAACAAGCTTCATGTAACACCTTTCACAACAAAGACTGATATGCCGGGCTTATGGAAGGAGGAGCATAAAACAACCGGAATACCAGTTGAGAGTATGTACCAATTCCATTTTTTCAATAGGACAAGTGTTTGGTGCCCTCTTCTGACCCAAAGCAGAAAGGAAACTCTGCATGCATAAATACAAAAGGATACTTCCACGAGTTACAAATTCATTATTCATTTTAACCTGATTTTTGTCCAGCTCACAGTTCTTGTACTCTTGTTCTCCCTGTTCTTGGAACGTAACAATCACAAAACCAACAAATATGTTCATCATAAAGAAAGCAATAATGATTATATAGATGATGAAAAAAATCGAGATCTCCACTCTATAGTTGTACACGGGTCCTACATTCTCGGCATTTGAATCAATGGCTTTGTACAGCAGCCTGAAAAACAAACAAAATTTTATCTTTATCAGCACTAAAGTTACAAAAGCGGGCAAGCACGCAGACTCAGAGGACAGGTGTCTGCTGTTTGCTGCTATCTTTTTCTCTTTACTGACAGCACTTAACAAGCATATCAAAGCCAGAAGACTCACACCACAGGATGTTACATGCTTTTTCCCAAAAGAATCACAGTAATGACAAGACAGTTGGGGTTTTTTGGGGGGAGGGGTCCCCACATAAATCTATCCTCTAAGACTTTTTCTCATTTAGGGAAATGGCGAGTGGCAGTTTGCTCCTCCTGGGTTTCTCTATGCAGTATACTATTGCCTGGATCTTTTTAGCAAAAGTTTTACTCAAAGGCCTAAAATTTTCGTATTCGATTATATAAAGAGCGTCATTGGATAAACATCTGAAAGGATTACTTCCATTAGAGCTAAGGAACAGTTCACCACAGCAAAAGTAGCTGAAAGATTAGGAATCAAACACTGTGAAAAAGCTTGCCCTTCATAAATAGAGGTAAATAAAGAAACACGGGGAAAGTGCGCAGATTCAGAAGGACAGTGGGTTTTTTCCCCTCTGCCATTACTAAGTTTTTATACCATCACTTAAGACTGCTTCATTGCCCAAAAATACCTGGTGAATGATAAAGAACTGTTCTGGAAAATGTAACTGTCTTAATAATGCTGTGAAAACATGGAGAATTCACTCACGCTGGCCAGCCTTCAAAGGTGGATACTGTAAAAAGGGCCATCATAGCAGAGAGAACATTGTCAAAGTTGAAATCGCTGTTTTGCCAGACCCTCTCTTTGACCATTGGATTATCAACATCTCCGTCTTTATAAACAATGTATATCCCTCTGTGGGAAAGAAACAAACCATCATTAGTGATAAATTAGTCTTAGTTACCCAATGCTCTATTCAAAACAGTTTATTTCAATCCCTCCCAATCCCTCCTTACTAACCTGTGTTTTCTGGTGGAATTAAGATGGCAATTCCAATTTAAACCTAAACGGCCAGACACATTCCTGCCGCTATCTACTAGATTTTACATTACTCAGAATAGAAAGTGAAACATTCTTAGATCA
>NW_010421625.1:75546-104790 GCF_000710305.1 Buceros rhinoceros silvestris | reverse complement strand
CTACACAGAAAAACAAAAAGCATGACAAAACACAGAATATGCAAAATAAACAGATTATACTGTGACTGGTTCAGAACAGAATCAACACAGTTCCAGCGGCAAGCCACCAAGAATTCAACTCAGCTTTGCTTTTCTTGATGCCGTGTAAATCCTGAGTGTGTACGTACCTTGAACAGCTGCACTCCAATACAAGCAAACATGAACTGCAGCAGAGTTGTAACTATCATGATATTACCGATCGTTCTAATAGCCACAAAGACACATTGAACAACATGCTGGAAAAAAAGAAAAATATACATATTTTAATACTTGTCACTTAGTATCACAGAATATGCACCATAAAAGTCTATTTTATCACATCGATTATTTTTTAAGATGACTATTTTTGTGTTCTCAGTATTATACCTACTACCATAAATACACTTGTTGTCTAAATTTGTCTGTAAGTCTGTTGACACAGACCCAAAACCATCAACTGACTAAAAATTACATAAGCAGTATGGAAAAACAATTAAAATATTGCTCTGACATGTGGTTCACAGCAAGTATTACAGTCAAAATCTGCTCTCCGTGCACTGCTGCTCCTCTACATACAAACCACTGTAACTGTGGGCAGAGCCTGGCCTGGTATGTTAAGAATCAGAAACGGATTTATATCCTTGCCCTGAGCAATTTTTCTTGCGCAAGAATCTTTAACCTGACGCAGGACTGAAGAACCAGGCCAACAGAAATATAACTTAGAGAAATAAAAATAAACACCTTAAGTCCTTTTGCTCTGTTTATTGCCCTTAGAGGCCTCAAGACTCTTAAAACTCTGAGGATCTTCACAACTGAGATAGCACTGGATCTAGGGGGAAAAAAAAAATTATTCTGTTACTTTCAAGGTAACTGATTTTATTACCAAGAATAACAATGTTCTTGCAACTTCCTTACATGTGAAATGTCAAAAAAGTCTTGAGATATATATATAAGATTTAAAAGTAGAATTTCTTTATTGATCCTTTATTAATATTAGAAAAGAGTATCAACATCATAAAAACCGTAAGAATGACTCTGATTTCTGGAGCAACTTGGGAGCTAACAGCTCAGAACCTTGTCTGACACTGTACTGCAGTGAAAGTTTAGTCAGGAACAAAACAGTCCCCAGAGTGTTGACAAGCTTTTTCGAAGACATTGTATAAATCAATGAATATCTTAATTTCCAACCATTTGGAGATGAAAAGGTCTCAAATGACGCACGTTCTCTTTAAGTAGCTAGGACTGCATTTGAGGAAATAGCGGAGAGCCTGTTAAAGAAGGCACTGCGAAACACAGCGTGTCTAATAGGTGTTCTGGCAGGAACAGAATGCCAGGTGGGAAGCAGTTAACTGACACCCATCCCTTGCTCTTTTCTAAGTCACTACAGCTTTCGCAGAAGATTTCAAACGAGGCACAACTGCTCAGTGACTCAAGCACCTTCAGACTCTTTCATTATGTTTAGTCTGATGCAAACAAAGCAAATAAATCTCTTCAGCACGACTCACAGTCCTGATTAAGGTACTTCTCTCCCCTTCAAATACTGCCAAGTCACATATCCCAGTAGGTCAATGCTGAAAGAGCAAGTTCACGGAACTAGACCGTAGACGTGGCAATAGCACAAAAGAGGATATACACACTTCCTGAAGCTCCAGGAATTACTTGCTATACAATACAGCGTCAGGGTGATCTTTCCTGTTCTCTTGGTAATAGTGGGAAATAGTAATTTGTTTCCAACCTGTATTAGTAATGCGTTACAACACTCTCCACGTAAATTAAACAATCTCCTCTTGCCAGTCCCAACAGTGAATACTGATAATGCACACCCACACACAACGGGGCAACGAAAGGAGCTGAAACACTGATTTCACTATAAAACCTCAAAGCAAAAATCAGTCATTCACATTATAAGTATAGTACTTACTGAATACCAAATGATACCAGAGAAACACCCACAACCAGCAGATCCAGCAAATTAAAATAATTCCTGCAGAAGGACCCTTTATGAAGGAATGCTCCAAATGCTGTCATCTAAAAACAGAATTGTTACAAGTTTAGTCTATATTTTAATTTATCCAAATTCACATTTAGGCTGTTTACAAGACACTTGCCTAGAGTGTGAATGCATACAGCATTATCTCACTTTCTAAAAGCAACGGAGGCATAAACTGCTCCTGCTAAGTACGTTAAATCTTTCATTTAAGTGATAAAAATTCTGCTCAAACAACACCAGCAAATGTGTTGTTCCTGGTGTCAACAAATGTTGCATTTTGTGTAAGAACAGATTAGACTGAGGTGATTACACTGAATTGATCTGGCCTTTGGTAGAAAAATGACCACAAGAACCATAAAATTTTCATGCTTACTGAACTGTAAGGTCCAGATTCTGACTCTGATCATTCACACTGTCTTGAGAATTGAAGGAGCTGAAAACATACTGCAAAAACCTGAGAGTCAAATCTGGTACAGAAGCAACACCAGGCCACCGTAAGGCAGCATTACACAGCTATTTGCGCTCTGCTCACAGGAGCCCAAGATCATGAGTGAGTATCTTGGAATTACTCTGTAGATCGCCACAGATTGCTGTATTACGTGCGGACAAGGGTCCCCAAGTTTTGCTGGTCTGTGGGGAATATCAAACATTGCTCTCCTTATTGGACTTTCTCTTTGATTTTTGATCTCTGTGCCTAGATTCTGGCGGAAGAAGCACACAGAGGCTATCTTCTGAAGGCATCTGCATGCTTCATTTGTAGGTTCCATCAGGCACCAGTGACAGAGGCTCTGTGAATTACAGCTGTAGACAGAATCTGGGCAGATATTCTCAGGTATCACAAAGCTTAATTTGGCTTCTAAATCTATGAATTAGAGTCTTACCATAATGGTGAGTTAAGTACCAGTTAAAAAAGGCAGAGGAATCCAGTTAAGCCGTTGGAAGTACAGAATCTGCACTTCAGCATTTTGCATGGGTTTTTCCGTAGTTACGGATTAGGACTGAAACTAAAAACTTGACATTAAAATAATGATACTCCTTTGAAAAATAGCTAGTAGTCAGATGAAACACATGGTCTCTAATTCCTTCAGCCTTAATCTCCTCTTAAAAAGACCCAAGTACTCTCAGGTAACTCACTGTTTTTCACAGGCAGGAAACTCAATGCCAGTCAGAGAACATCTGATACTGGCTGTGCATTTTAAACCCATTACTTTCTGTTAAGCTTCTCAGGATGGGATAAAAAGATTTTATTTCCTTTCCTGTTGCCACAGTCTATTAAATCTTTCAAGATTGTTCAACAACACAGAAAAGAGCTACCATCAATGGGCTCCTGTGCCACTGCCTGTGTGCCCAAACTTGCAGGCCTTTTGCATGAAAACCATCAGCATCAGTGAAAGCCTCAGATCTGCAAGCGATCTGATTCTTAAGAGCCCTTCTCTTAATCTCATGTTAAACTTTCCGTTGTCGTGATCATAATACTAAGTATTTATTCAAAACTGGAAAAATTATAATCCTAAAGCTTTAACCTATGCCATGACACGAGAATTATAAATTTTCCAGTAAACTCCAAGCTCTCCAGAGTAAGGCTAAACTCATTAAAGTAAGTGGGAGTTGGACACTAAAATAGCCCTGAATACCAATCTTGTATCTGCTTACAAGTACTGATTTACACTGCAGTATGGAACCAGTTAGCAACACGAAGTTCCATATAAAGACTCCAGACAAAAGTAAAGACAAATTGACCTAAAATACAAGTGAAGTACTTTTCTCCTCATCTTTACATGAAGATGCTCATTTCAATCACTCCAAAGCCCAGCAGAAGTTTTTGACTCTAACCCTCTGCAGGAAATCATTCTATCCTTCACACAGATCAAAACCAAAGCAAAGTCTAGAGCGGATTTGAGGTGGTGAGCACTGTCCCACGGCTGTTAGCAGAGCCGATGCTCTGGGCACTCGCGGAGCTGAGCATCTAGGGCACCACCAGAGCCACTCCTTTCCTGCTGCCTGTAATTCCACATCAGTGGGGACTGGTTTAAATGCTGTGGGGACAGCAGAGCTGGGGCACAGTTAAAAGCACAGGGCTCTAGCCTGACCTTTGTTCTGATGATTTCGTGTATCCCAAGTACTGCAAACAGGACGGTAAACTGGATTTCACCACCATGTAGGGATTCCAGAAGAGAATTCTGAAATGCTTTCAACTGATAGAGCAGCTTTTCTGTCATTCGTATCCTCATTCACATACTTGACATCATACAGTGTGGAAATCCTCATGGCTGCAGAGCAGCCAATAAGGCAGAGCACAGGGAGACTCCCCACATGCTGAGTTATTCTGTTTTAATGCTCGGGCTTGGGACATTTATGAGTTTCTTCATTGCAGCTGATAATACTGCCTCTGGTTATCTTAATTTCAGTGTCATATACTTTTTGCCTGGAAATTAAGGAAGCTACTGTTACTGCAGGTCTAGTCTTGTATTTTACTCTTTGCAGAACACACACAGCTTCTGTATTACTTCGATACTGTGGAAAGCACAGCTCAAAACCCAGCACAGAAGACATGGAGGACTCCAGCCATAAGCAAGCAAAGCCAGCATCTGAGGCATGTTAGTAAAGCAGGCACTTCATGTGTGTATACATACGTGTGTCACGTTCTGCTGTTGCATTTTTTACGGTACAGCTTATTCTCCTTTATAAGTACATGTGAGGGCGCTGCAGGACAGAGCTTCCTGAAGCAAGTGGAGTCAGGAGCATCAACATTTTGGCTGTGATGGGGCTTCTTGTTTCTTTGTAATATTTTACACTGCCAGATTTCAACGGCCCAAGCTCTAGATCTTCCTGCTTCCCTTGGACAACTCTCCAGTCACTCAGTGTCAGAATCTTTTGCGGTTAGTAGGAATGTTGCCTTTCTTAACACATCCCGTTATGCCGCTTTGTGCCATGCTTTGTAATACCTCTGTCTCTTAGAGAAACACAACGGGAACTGCAGGAGCCACACAACCTGCTGTTCAGAGGATGTGGAAGCTTACAAACTCTCTTCTGCCACAGAAAGAGCAGTAACGTATTTTGTATGGCTTCTCCGATTCAGAGCTAGGAACTAGTTCGATTTAATGCTATAGTTCTCTTCTCTGCTCTATTCTTTACTTTGGCTTTCCTCTAGCAGCAAAAAAAAGTATATTTATTGTAGAACGCTACAGATTTCTAATACTAATCCAGTTCTATAGCAAGCTGCTCACTGCTGAAAACAAGAAATATGGGGATAAACTTAAGTCTGGGAGAATATTTGCAAGCAACTCTAAACTCTAAAATAGTCTAGTACTTACAGTACAGCTTATCTTGTAAACAGCCCAAATATCGCATCAATTAGTATTACTCAAACTACACTATGAAGAGTTGCACAGCAATATGAGCAAAAGCTGGGAGAAGAGATTTTGTTAAGCTTAATTCTCAACTGGAAATGCAAAGTTTATGTACAGATTTCTTAGTGTACCAAAAATTTTTAAGTGTAGAGTTCAGGGTTACTCAGCCAAAAACTCACAGTGAATATGCACAGCACAAAAACATTAGGAATCACGTGTGAATCTCTGAAAAGGTATCTCACAAATTCCCACCAAAATTTTTATTTTTTTCGTACAGGATTTTCTTACATGCGAACTTAATCCTGTTATATGGCTTCTTCGCCAGAATAAGCCTCATACATCTAAAATCTGAGTAACCCCAATGGATATTCTTAATAATCAGTACACAAACCATACATTAAAATGCCAATTTTTGAATCATGCATGGGTAATACATTTAAGCAAGCATATTTATGCCTTTCTGTGTATTTAAATGTATGCCCAAGATAAATGCAAAGTATCTTAGTATGTAGATAGATAAATGCAAGATATCTTGCAAGTCCTATTGCAAGAAAATAGTTATCTACTATTTTAGCTCTGTGAATATAGTTCAGCAAAAGAAATGAGAAATTACATGCTCCCTCCTTAAGACTGATTATCTCTTTTGGAAATGCCAGAGCAAGGAGAAGGAAAAGCTCATGCGCAGTGAATTATTTTTCCCTTTTCTGATAACTGTAAGTTTAAAAAGGGTAAAAAATGCATTATTAAATTGATGTAATGATAAAAAAATCAGCTTCTTCATGCACCCAATGGTAAAAAATAACCAATCAAAACTATGAGGAACTGTCAAATAAAAAATCTCCTCTGGTTTAGAAAAAGTTTAGCTTTGATCGCTTAGAGAAAAGGCGAAGAACACTTCAAGTGCCTTTTCTTGGCAGGTGACACACAAGGAAAATCCTTTTAAACAAACTTCCTTTAAAAACCTGTTACCTTCAAAATGATCTCAAATGTAAACATACTAGTGAAGACATAATCTGCATACCCTAGGATCTGGAAGGTAAACAAAAAGTTACAAACATTATTGCTAAAGCTGCTTTTGCGCTAACAAGGATCAATTAACAATGCGTTACCTTTAACAGGATTTCAACAGTAAAGATGGCTGTGAAAGCATAGTCAAAGTAACCAAGTATCTGCAAGGTATAATATGTGCCACAGTAAGAAATCCATCTGTTAATAATTTTTTACAATTTAGACCACATGCACAACAACACAATTAATCTAAGGCGGCAGACGGGGAACTTAGACGAGTTAGTTTAAAATTCCAGCTATTGTGCAGCCATTTTTATTTACTCAAAAAATTATCAGATCCCAATGTGCTTAGATATTAGGTTTCACCCCTAAAGAGTTAACAGGGCCCAATAAGTCACTTTTTTTTTCAATTTAGGTTTTCCTCTATCAGCTTTCACAGGTACTTTCTTCAGCCTTTAGCAGAGATACAGAACCTTACACAAAGAATAAATTCTTATTATTAATAAGGGTTTTTTACCAAAGTATTGCATCAAAAAATAAAACTTCAATGCATGTGTCTAGATTGCACATCATTTTACATTCTGCTACGTTATATTGTTCCTGTATACACTTGGCTAATGTCACAAAGCACACTAACAAACAACGAAATTACTCAAAATCAGCATTACAACTGTTTTGTCTTGAACTTGGAAAATAACAGCAGTGATTTATTTGTAGGAAATTGAAAAGAACCCACAGAAATACGCAAACTTTTTGAAAGATTCTGGACGTGACATAGACCTCACTGCTGTTGAGAGGGCAGCTGCCGTGCACTTCAGCACAACCAAGATCTCACCCTTTCAAGGCAGCAATTGCTAGCACCTAGTTTAGCAACTGACACGCACTGCAGTAGGGTACTAGTTTATTTTCAAGGAACCAGAATCCAGCTGTGCAAAGAACCATGTTGCCCACAGTTCAGCAGCTAATAAAACGGGAAGGAGAAATAAAAGAGAGACAACACGCAAATAAAGCGTTCCTATTAGACCATACAAAAAGAAATAATTTTTTTTCCCATGTTCAGTTGAAGATCACATCCTTCTGTCCCTTGCTGTGGCTGAAAAAATAGGCAAATATTAAAGCTGTTCAACAAAGATAAATCGGTAAGGAATTATTTGTGAATATTTAGAGTGAGAGGGCAATGCCTTCTTGAAATGACTCACACATTCTACCCGTGTCCCAAAGAGTTATGAATAACCCTTTCAGTTACCACCCCTCTCCAGTTACATTTTCCTCATACTCCTCTAGTTATATAAAAAACTATCAGCCCTTCAAGCCATTTCTACCATAACCACCCCAGTACTCCCCACCAGCTCTCTCTCTTATCCATCAGCATGACTTATTCATAAGATTGCACTTGTCCACTTTTACAGACACGGGAAGCGCACAGGTCTACTGAAGAGTACATGAAGAGTCTCTTTGTACTCTGACCTCCTTTCATCTTTGAAGAAAGTTTTAGCATGTTGGTTTTTACTAATTATTCTGACATTTATAGCTAACAAGGGAAAAACATTATGCACACAATAAATGGTTCTAATATCTATAATGTTCCATCAAAGTTACTAGCCTTTAAAGATTTATGATTAAAAAAAAAAAAATTTAAAATTACTTGAAAAAAGCAAGTTTCTTAACTTGAAAATTAAAAACCAGGCACTAGTCCCAAAGGATTGTTTTCCTGTGAGGATATATTTATCTTCAGACAGAAAAACAAAGGGCTTACATTATTTCGAAAAGAGTGGCTGCGAATCGGATCTTCTGCTGCCAAGGAAACACTGCTCAGCATGATGAAGACAAGGATGAGATTGGTAAAGATGTGGTGATTGATGAGCCTGTGGCATCCCACTCGAATTCTGAAGAGGAGACATAAAAATATACCATGTGTGCAAATACACTTCAGCAGATGGCTAATACACAACATGTTTTCTATTACTCTGCCAGCAGAGACAGAACAGGGCAACTTATCAGCAGCTAAAAGCGGTGCAAATGCTGAAGCTATTGCTCTGATTTCTAAAAATGTAAACAAATTCAATATCCAATCCACCTGTAGTGAAGACACCGAAGGAATCGGAGAGGATTTCCGAGCTCCTACTGGATTTCAATGGGTTATGAATGCCACGACCAATTCCAGTGCTTGTACAACCGTGCACATACGGAGGCCAATGTCAACAGGACCGATGCCAGGTAACAAGTCATTTCAGATCCCCAGTGTGATCTGATTCTTACTAAAGCTGTCAAAACTACTCATCTGGTGAGACATGGCTTAAGCTGTAGATCTCATTGTGCTACTTAGAGACTCAAATCAGAATCTCCTACAGAATTACAGGACAGGTGGGGGCTGAAGATTACAAAGCTGCAAAGTTTTGCTCACGTAACGGAGGTGGAACTGTACGTATGCTCAGAATCGCCGAGCCCATGGTTATTACAAACATTAGTGAGCACCTTGGTAGAGTCAGTCCAGCACTAAATTAGCAAGAAGGCAGGATCAGGTTTGTATCTAACACTGATACTGTCTAAATTCCGCTAAAGAATCAGAAGGTTCTTGGGGGAAATATGTCCTCCTGTTGTTCAGTAGATGACTTGAGAATTGTGTACCTTACTTAAGTGAAATTGCCATTTTGACGTGAGAACATTTCGCACTAGTTGAGGCCAAAAGCAATTTGACACATTCCACAAATCTAACGGTTTGGCATTCAGCATATGTGTTCTTAAAATCACCAGTTTAAATAGCTTTTTCCACTTTGAAAATTCTGAAGAGCTTTAGACAACCCATGCAATGAGTAAGACACAAGCTCAAAACACTGTATCTTGATCCTCACACCATCTTCTACACTGAATTTTGATGACCCCTACCACCAAGAAGACAGCATTCTCCCATGCCAGGTAACTCTTAAGCTCCCTTGTAAGGCTGCTTATGAAATTGCTATGTATAAATGTAACAGCTATGTTCGGTCTGTAGGAACTGAATTTAGTTCACTTCCATCCAACGATCACTAACGAATTTTACTGATTACTGAAGCTTGCTCTCTTCATCAGCAAACTTCAAACACTCTGGAGTTAGATTGAGTAGTGAAAGATTCCACTTTTTAAAAAATCCAACTATTATTATTCTCGATTTTGAAATGATTTGTCTTTATCTTCAGTTTGCTTGAATCTGGGAAAATGCTGTTACCCCAAAGGAATACATACATCCTTTTCTCTTCTCCTTCCTCTCCTGTATTGCTCCACAAGGGTTACTAAGAATCCCGTCTCATGTAGAAGATGCTCAGATCTCATGTTACAGCTTTTATTTCCAGGGACTAACATACTAAATAGCTAATATACATAAAAAGGTGCTTTTCAGACCTTTGCAGACTTGACAGACTACATGTACAAAATGCTGTATCTTCAACAGTGGGGAAGCAAATTAATATACTTATCTAATTCTTTTCATTTACCAAGTCATTCAGCAGATTTTAGGAGAGAAGCCAATCTCTCTCCTGTTGAAGATACTAGAGTTCTATTCTTAACCTCACTGGAAGGAGGCCTGTTCCTTCACTGCTAAACCTTGATGGACTAAACTAGTATTTTTCAAAATTATATTTACGGATTGGTGCTGCTGAAAATGAAGAAGGCACTCCCTTCAGGGATCGGTGTTATCTTTTCCTTCATATTTAGTTCCGATATTCTACGGGGACGTGGGCCTGCTGGTACCTCTGGTTCATCCTCCTCATCTTCTTCATCTTCACCTACTTTAAATTAAACACTTTTTTACTATAAAAAGCATTGAGGTTTTGTTCACAACAATATAAAAGCCCAGTTTGTATTAAAATATATATGGTTTATAGGAAATACATGTTCATAGCATGGTTTTAAAAATCTAAGAATGATTATCCATATTATATGAATAACCATACAGCTGTCACAAGCTTAGGTACATGTTTATGTGCACACAAGTGGCCTAAGGGCACTAACAGGTTTTACTGGCCCTGACCAACCTCATCAGGGAGCTCCACTCACACCCCCTCCCTGCACGTGGACTCTGGATCCCCCCATCGGTCCACACCTGAGCTGAGTTGTAGGGGTGCTGAGCTCTATGCGCCGCTTCAGCACTGACTGCTCAAAAGGTAGGGCAGATCCCTGCAACAGGCATCCCGACACCAGACAGAAGGGATTTTTAGAGAAGTACATTTGCTGGACTGGAAGAAGCTAAGACAAAACTGACTGAACATCATCAGCCCTGGAATGTTCTTGTTTGCCAAACGCTTCAGAAAAGTTTATAATTTGCTCTCACATCCGGATAGTGTTAGTGCAGCGGGCTGCAGGCTCACAGCGTTAACTCTCGTGTGCTGTTTGTACTGTCTAGGAAACTGCAGGAAAAGATAATATTTAGCAGCTTATAGGCCCATTTTTCCACTGATAATAGAGCAGCGACTTCAAAGAAATTAATTCTGTGTTCAGCAAGAGCAAGTTCAGGCTATTTTGACAAATTCAAATGTGTTTGTCCTCTGGCTGTATTCACATACCTGGTACGTCACAGGGTGGATAGGGATCTTTATCCTCCTCCTCTCCTTCTCCATATTCAGCAATTGTCACCTACAGCAAAGAAAGGGATTCACAAGATTAAAAATAAACTTATATACAGCTTGGAGTACAAGTTCAACTGAACGCAAACCAGGTAAGCCTCTGACACCAGGGGAGCGATCCCTGGGCTTAGTCTGAGTTTTCTGTAACAGGGTAACTCTGAGAGCAGAGGACAGCTGACACTTTAACACATTTTTACACAATGATTTTTCTATAGTATCCACATTCTGCTGGCTGTGTAGATCACGACTAGAATATAACCAACAGGCTTTGGTAGAAATTACCAAGAATGTCTGAACATTCTACGAAGAGTTTATCATTCACTAATCTCTTCTAGTGGGTTTATCAGGCAAAATACCTACAGGGATCCTAAAATAACGTCAAGTTTTTCTGACATTAGGTTCTTCATGGTCTAAGAGCTTCCTTTGTCAGGATACACAGTGGTCTTGAAAAGTACTCCCTAGCAAAATTAGTAACCCTGCTCCTTCGAAGAGGCACAATTTTAGAATAAACACCTTACTATCCTTGGGCTTCTTCTGGTCACCTTCTGACTTCTCACTTTTTTTATTTTCCAGACTCTCTTTTCTACAAAAGAATACAATAACAATTACAAAGCACGTCATGTAAAGACAAAAGATTTAAAATGAGCTATATTCATTCTATGAAAAGTTAAGAGAACATTCTTAAAAACACATAGTAAAATATTTTAAATTATTTGCAGAGCTGCAGGTGTCAGAGCTATAAAATCTATTGCATTTGAATGCAACAATCCATTTAAAAGATTATCATTTGGAATATAATTCCAGAAGATAATCCCTAAAAAATTAAATCCAAGATAATTGCTCCTTTTAGAGGATAAACTGTGCCCTTGGACTCATACAAACAACTTGCATTGACTTCCATAAGCCTGCACCGTTTTCAAAGGAAGGTTTTCTTCTGTCTATATTAGGCTTAAAGATCTGATTCCGTGGGGAGTTGTGCACTGGCAACAACAGACACATTCTTGTCCTAATAGCACAATAAATCCTACTGCTGCAGTGTCTGCGCATCAGCTGGCTTATCATTATGCCCTTAATTCACCCCATTTTCCCAACCACTATCCAACTTATATCTAAAACCATACTAATCTGCTCTCATTTTAATGCCTAGGTAAACTCCTTCATTTTCTTCCTGAATCAAATAAACTTTGAAGATGGTAAAGACACCTATATCAAAAAAATCCTTATGAAAGAATTCAGTACCCTCCTCCTTCCCTCTCCTGCCTATTCAACATGCCCACGTTATTTTACCTCGCATTCTTTTTCCTTTCTTTTTCTTCAGCTTCTTCTTTCTGAGCTGTATTTAGACTTTCAGCATCTGCCAAGTTATCCACAGCAATGGCCAAGAAGACATTTAGCAAGATATCTATTTCAAATCATTTTAAGGACATTATGCCTTACTATGCTTGTTTGGTTTATTATCAGCATAAACACTGACAACGTGAGAGATAGAAAACACATGTTCCCAACCTACAGCATAGAGATTTGTGATGCTGGAGTGTAGCACAAATAAGGCTCCTTTAATGGACTAGATTAGCACTGGGTGGCAAATAAGCAGAGATACATTAGGGTCACCGATTCTAAAACAGCAGGATGCTTGACATTTTTTTTAAATAAATGAAACTCAACTTTATGCTAGCCTGAGCAAGTTTCAAATACGAAATATTGTCTACTAAAAGCAAAGACTGTTAAGGCATTTTGAAAAATTCAGGTTTATAATGCACATCTTTTGTGCCTACCACAATCTATATAAAATTCTGTACTTCAGTCCATATCCATTAAGTACAAATACTGCTACAAGTACTGTATAGTACAGAAAACAGAATGGTTTTGCCTTTCTATCACCTCCTGACCTTTTCAGAACTGAGAATGACACGAGTTTCTGTTGCTAATGGGGCCAAGAAAGTACTTCCACTGAAGGCAGGGAAGGGGACTGCTTCAGCAGACTTAACCCTACCCGACTCAACATTTCTCCACTTTCTCTCATCTGTCCCTGTGCTACACAGTGGACTTACGGCTCCACTGTCAGAGCGAGTCAGAATTAACAGGGCTACATCAAGCGTCAAAAGGATGAATGAGAAACTCCTGACAGAGATCAGACCGCATCCATGCATTTTCACAGGGAGAGAGAGATGTCAAACAGAGACAAGCAGGTAGAATAAGGCTGTTTTCCCACTGAAGGAAGAAAGAGATGGAGACGGACTCGGAGATCACTGGCGTCTCATTCACTACGGAAGAGGTGAACACAGACAAGTCTGTTTAAAGGGCTTAGCGTATGGACAAAGCACTTGCATGTCCATTGCAATTTACTCCCTCTAGAGAAATCCTGCACGTGTCCCTGGCACGCAGCCCCATGTGGAGATGTTTCCAGCGAATGCAAAGGATACAGTTCCCACAGATGAAGAGGATAATGAAATATATACAGACTATCATGCCTGATGATGATGGGCCACCATATGCCATTATGCCATCATACATGACAGCATTCCAGTCTTCACCTGTTAGAATCTAAGAAGCGGATATATTATTAGTAACTCAGCATCAAAAAGGGCAATAGAGAAATACATTTTCCCTGACCACCATAACACCTTCTAAACACTTAAAGCAATACTATAATCTTCTCATACACTGTTTTAAAATTTTCATTTAAATAAGCACCTCCTGGAAGCTTGGGTTTAACTCTACTAGCTTTTATTTTATGCTACACATTTACATCACTGAACTTCTGAGGCAAAAACAATAAAAATACAAGCCTAGAAGGTTACCGATTTCAGCATGCAAAAGTAAGAGCCCTGATTTTCAGTGATGCCTGCAAATGTCCATCACGCTTGAAAATCAAATTAGTATATGTTTTAAGGTTCTCTCATTTTTTAAATAGTGGCCACAAATCTTTTCTAGTGTATGCCACGTGTTAGTCCTGCAAACTGGTCTACCCAGTTTCAGCTTTAACGGTGTCCAGCCGCATTACCATAAATTATATAATAATATACACTACTGCTACAGCTTTTGAAATGGTAGTTGTTTTAAACTGAATGGAGCTCAGTGCTGTGGGAGAATTACATGCTTTGCTTCTTGGCTATTTTTTTCACACAATTTGACTGAAGTCTAAAAGAATTTTACAGAAATCTGTTCATTAGTCAAAAGGACAGTACAATGAGGCTACTCCACTTTTTCTGTACTACAACAAAAATGTGGACTACTGCAGTGCAGGTTATAGGGGCACTTTATTCCTAAGTAATTACTTAAAAATTATCAGTTCTATCCTGAGAAAACATGTAATAATGACTCTCCTTCCAAGTATTTAAGTGGTTGTTCAAGAAAACTATATACACGCCAATTTCTGGAAGCAATTTTTGGAGAGTTACAACTTATCAAGCTGATTTTTTTTTTAATTGCTGAGCACCCAGCAGGTTGGTTGCTCCTGAGTGTATTTTGAAACTGAAAGAAGTCTCATTCCTTTGAAAATGAGGCAGCCTAAGACATGAATAAATTCCAACTCAGCTGAGTTTGAAAGCACAGCCTTAATCTTTTACAGAGGTAATGTCAAGTCAGATGTAGACACTCTTCCTCTTAAGGAAATTTCTAGTTAAGGTTTTCTTATGTTAAAATCACATGGAAAGATATTTTGCTTTCTCTGGACAACCACCAGGTGAAACTTCTACCAAAGAGACAAGAAGTTGACACAGAGTTGAGTCTTGCACAGTCAGCTTTAAACATCCATCCACAATGTCTGAAGCCAAACATCGTGGTAATGTGCAAAGCTGAACGTGAAAATGGCTAGAAAGATGAAATCAATTCGCCTAATTCCAGTATCCCAATTGGGAAAAATAAAAAAACCCATAAAATAGTGACAAGTCTAAATATGGCCCTATCTTTTCACAAGTAACAGACAAGTTCTTAAAAATTTTAATAAACCCAATAGTGTCTCTTTAAAGAAGCAAGTATTTATTTTTATATTATAATAAGTGATATGACCCATGTGCAAATATGCATTCTTCCAATGCTTCTCATTTTTTCCTGCTTGGGAATAGCTGAATTTTATACAGCTAATGATGTTAAAGAAAACTATTTTATTAAAATAAAAGGAACATTCTACCTCTTTTTCTAGTCATGTATTTGATAGACAAAGGAGATTTAACTGTGAAATAATATGACAGCTGTGTTGCATAGATAGATCAAATAAGACATGAAACAAATGGTATAAATGATGCAGAGTTACAAGAGTTCTGAATTCAATGAGCAGAATGCTTCTTAAAGTAAACTGAATAAATAGTACCCGTGGTTTTATTTTCAGATAATGTGATCACTTCAACAGTTTTGTTGATCAAAGGTAAAATGTTTCATACGGGATGAAAGAAAGTTACCTGGAATACAGTTAAAAGAGCTTGTGGAAAATTATCGAAGGTGCTCCGTTTTGTTTGAGTTTCATCAAAATTAAATTTGCCTCCAAACAGCTGCATTCCAAGCAACGAGAAGATTATGATGAAGAGGAAAAGCAGAAGCAACAGTGAAGCAATGGACTTCATTGAGTTTAACAAGGATGCTACCAAGTTGCTCAGGGATGCCCAGTGCCTATAAATTAAAATGCGTGTGTTAACACACACCAGAAAAACCCCAAACAAAACAGTAAAAGAGCGCATGATGAAGTATTACACAAGAATTGCTGATCACCCTTCAGCTATCCCTAAAGTTAGCAGTATTAGTTAATCTTACCTTGTTACTTTAAAAATACGCAGGAGACGAACACAGCGAAACACTGAAATTCCAAGGGGTGACATAATTTCCAACTCCACCAAAATGGTTTCAACAATGCCACCACAAACAACGAAGCAATCAAAGCGGTTAAAAAGAGAAACAAAATAAGCCTGTAGGCCCAAGCTGTACATCTTTACTAACATTTCACAGGTGAATAAAGCCAGAAGAACTTTATTTGCGATATCTGGAACAAAATATTAAAAAAAAGAAAGATGACATTCCTCAATCATCTCACAGATTCCATTTTTACTTTCACACATTAGTACTATACTTTCTATACTACTTTGCAGCCTTTTGCTTTAGCAGGAAGTACTGCTTTTTCATCTCGAATTGTGTTTGATGCCTTGGTGGCAAAAATTACACAAGGATGTAAAGTTTCTTGCCACATACAAATTATTCATCTTTCCAATCCATCGTGCAGTTCACGACTGCTCAACTCACTGCCTGCGTCCACACTGAAACTTAAGCAACACAATCCACAGCACGTTCTGCTGTCCCAGTTACCACTTCCTCCTCTTTCAAGCACGGTTTAGCGATAAAAGTACAGGTTTTCACAATTCAGTACTGTCAGGTTTTTGCCATTAGGCTGTGATATGGTTGTGGGAATCAAATACAGTCATTTCTTGTATCTCACTTTGCCTGGGCTAAATATCCTTCAAAAAAGCAAAAACTAAAAGTAGAAAAGTAGCCAATGATAGAATGCAATTATCCATAGTCAAAACAGGACAAATAATTTTTGATTGTACCTTGGATCTGGGTCAGCCAGTCAGGTTGATTATAATGTTCCGATGAGATAGTTAATGTGTTCAGAAAGACCAAGACAATAACAAGCCAATAAAACGTGACAGATTTTACTGCAGCTCTACACTTCCTTCGATTAAATCGATTCCAGCGACGCCAGCGTCGACTGTAAGTTCAAATAAAAACAAATTTATTACTGTACAGAAAACTCACATGAACTTAAGGAGGGCTTCTTCTGTGTAGAAAATATAGTGCAAGTGAGTATGGGTGGAGCAGGTGTATTTTCATAAGTATGTGCACAGTAATTCAGCTAGTTGTGTAAATTATTACTAATTGTAGATTATGGAATGCTCATTTGTTATTCCTTTCTTAGGTATCATTACAGATTTTTAAATATAATTTATTAATAATGATAACCACAGTTTTTGGAGACTAACTGCCTGTGACATAATTGGATTAAGCTGCATTTAACATTACATTGAGTAACAAGAAACATCTGTCTTCCTAGACCCCATACACTTAATAGCAGTAAAGAAGAGCCAGTGAAGCAACTTAGAATTCAAATCACATTTGGTCTGAAAGGTCTGGCAGGATTAAATACAGCAAGAGTGTTGATTTCAACTTCTAGTAATCCACCGGTTAGAAATCTCAGTCAGTAACTCCTAGAGATTTCTCCTGATGTGCCTTGAAACTGTGTCAGTGGGCAAATGTTTGTGAAATAAGTGTGACAATCAAGAACAGGTAAACAAGCCCTATCTAGACAGGAGTTTGATTCCCAAGTTAGGGTATTAGCTTAGCTTTGGATTCACAAACCAGATTTAATTTCTCTGCTTCACTTCTGCAAACTTGAGTAAACCAAGTAGTCCCCCTTGGTTTTATTTCCATTTGTGAAACAGGAAGAAAATATATTGCTGGGTCATAGGAAGGGATTAGAAAGCACTTGATATTACCTAAAAGGGACACAGATAAAATTCACACACCCAGAACTACAGCCATGGACTCAGATAATAAATTTTAGGAACTGAAAACTACTTCTCCCAGTATTCAAAGGACAGAGCAGGCACTGACTCCAATGGAAGCTTGACCTAGCCTTAAAATAACGAAGAACTGAGAAGAATGTGCATGTACAAACTTTTCCTCTATAGTTTCAGTATCGCACCAGTCTAGCACAAAACTGTTGTGATGGAAAGCGGGGGCCTGCTCTCCTTGTTCTGCCCTCTCCTTCCCCTTTTGCCAAAACGAGCCCTAATGAAGTGAGCCAGACTATTGGAAACCAATTTCTTTTTTCTGGGTTGATTTTAGCTGGTTAGTTGTCTGATCCATTCATTCCATTGCCACATCACAGAAAAAGCTGGAAGAACAAGTGGCTGAGATGGGATGGACACCGCAGCCCTTCTGGCAGTACCAAAAAGTACCAAAGCATGAACTATTGCTTTTGAAAACTGTTACAACAAACTAGGTGAATTTCCAAATACTTTAGTGCCTGACTTAGCAGGTACTATTTAGTGTGCATAAAATCAGAAATGCTTTAAATCCGCTTCAGAAAATAGGACCAATACGCAGCACTACCACCACACAAATAATTGAGCTTGGCACTGCATTCAAGCACTGAGTTTTCCTTATGCACCTTAAATTTGTACTTGTAGTACTGGAAATTAATACTGGTTTCAGATATCAGCACAATGATGTTTCAAGCCTTTGCAGAATTCTAACCATATAAAGGAAAAATATCCTATCCTGACCTAAATGAACACAGTATTCAAGAACATTCTTATCTTGCCAGTCCCCTGATAAACAGTGCTACGTCCATGGCTGTCCTCAGAATGGTTCGCTCCCTGAGGAGGTAAAAGAGCCCGTTTTCACACTTACAGAACAACCTATCATCGAAGCCAACGAGACCAGAGTCATATTGTCTGGATATCTCTACTCAGAGGAGCCAAAAGCGGTCTCAAAGGGTGTAACTCAGCTCTCTAAAATCACTGGGGCTTTTTTTATTCCAGAAGGTCTGTGGAATCAGTGACAAAACAGTATATCTAAGTGGTGCACATATGAAAATGCTGACAAAGGGTGTGCAATGGCACTCACATGTAGAAGTTTATGAATTATATCAACGTATGGAAAAAGCCTACAGAAATAAAGCAAAAATTCAAAAAGGAGAATAAGAGTAATTTTCTAACTGCATTAGGATGGTACAAGAAAAGAAATAAACAGTAAGTAGCAGACTGAAGCAGATGGCCTGTTGTGAAAACTATTTCCTCCTCTATAAAAGGAGGAAAAATTACACTATATTCACTAGTTTTCTATTTTTTAGTAACTGCCCCTCCTAGTTTTAACCATGTATCATAATTTTTTCTGAAAGTGTAGAAGTAAGCTTTCATTTGAAAAGAAATTTCATTTTCATACACTTGTAATTATATAATATTGTTTTCAGGAAATTATCAAGCATTTTTCACAAAATTTATCAGTTGAGTAAATATTAAAATCACAGAGGACACATAGTTGACATAGTTTGTTACAACAAACCAAATCACACTGCTTTTGTTCTCATTAAATAATTTATCACTTTTTCTTCATAACTGTTTATGAGCAAATAATTATTCTTACAAATGCGTTTCCAATTTCACTTTCATTCCCTCAGGTATTCATGTCTAGTGGTCCTCTAGAGCCCAGTCTTAAATCTGAGTCCACACATGGGAAATTCGGCCTTGCCTTGAGTCTGGCTGAGCTCAGTGTCAGTGAGTCAGGCAGCATCTATGAAGTTGTTTGTTTACTCGCTACTCACGTGTGTTTGTGTATTGCCACTAGACCTACGCAAAGGCAGGCACACTCACTTTCAGATTATTTTGTATCAGCAGCCTTCCATTATAAGGCGGTAATTTTCTAAGCTAGACTTAGAAGCCCTCTATCTGGGAAACTGGCATGCCTCATATTTCCACCAGTAAGCTCACAGAGAAGAAGTGTTACTGCCCCAGGTGAATAACTCTGTAATTGCGGGTTGTGCTAACATCTGTGCAGAGACTTCACTACTCTAATTTAGAAAATACGGGACAGAAGAATTGCACCAGATTGCTCACTCATTATTCAAAAATAGAAGTCTTTGAGGTTACTTATCCAGTCCTTATTTTTGTAGTTACAAGATTCAGGCATAGTACCAGCTTTTTAGCATGATTTGAAGGTTAATGTGATCATATAATCATACTGACAAATGAAGAAGCAAATTCTTAGAGAGATCTTCACAGAGGACAACCTGCACAAATCCCTTCGACTGACAGATCCCCACCTTCCTTTAACCCCAGCTCTGCCATTTCCATGTGAGGAGAAAACTGGTTGTTCTAGTATCAAAGCATTTCAATTCCACCTGGAAGATTACAAACATGCAGCACAGATCATATTTACCCACACACAGCCTAGCATAACGCGTGGTTAATATACACCTTCGCTTAATAAACTGGCAGCTAATTGCTCTGTCTTCTCAGGATGTAATTTTCTTGGCCAAGTACCCATCTGACTCTATAGAAATGTATTTCACGGGATTAACTCCTATTGTCACTTGTGGTACAGCAGACAGGTTAGCTGGCAATAAAAAGCATTTTCTATTTTGATGCAAAGGCAAAGACATTTACAGTCAAACCAATATAACTATGACCTGATTTACTTTGCCCAGAAACACAGTGCAGCCATCGTGGAGTAACGTTCCTGAAGTTGGAGCAGGGACCAGGCCAGAGGAGTGAGAATCAGACCAAGATTCAGCATTTGGCTTGGAATGTGCTAGGACATCCCTGACAGCTGAACACGCAACCGAGGGCATTGCTGCAGATGTGAGAGTTTCTGTAGTTTAGGTAAAAAGAGCTTTTTAGAAACTAGAGACTCCAATGAAAAACACAAAAATTACATTCTTCTGAAGAATGGGATGAGAACAGCAAGTCTGCAGATCCTCAGAGGTAGAAGAGCAGATACACTGTTCTTAGTGGAACTGCAAAGCCAGCAGCTCTTCAAAGTGTTTTTTCTCTCTGATAACAAATGTCTCAACTGGTTTTACAGGTCTGGGACATGGCACAAACCACACCTGTTTGGAAGACAATGGCACAACTATAATTTTGAGCTCTGTTGCCTTAAAACTACCCCTCGCATCGACCCATTAAGTTGAAAGGGATAGATCCTTCTCCAGTGCTACAAGTAAAGACGTAAAAGTTGAAGGGGCAATTCCTATTACCAAATTCAGCTTTAAAAGTTTAAGTGTGACTGAAGATCTCAAGCAGCTGCAGACCCTTGCAGCATTTCCAAATGAGAAACACCAACAGCCCGTTGCTGTTTGCTGCAACTTCTGTAAACAGACGAAGCAATACATGTATGAACAAGGTTCTGTGTGACTTGTGGTTTTTAATGCCACAGGAACAGATCCTGATCAAAGAGCTTATCAAAGACATTTAGGACAGTGGCAGAATCTAGACATCTGGAGATACTTTGGTGACTTTTTGGCTTGCAAGTTTTCTTTCAAATTGATGTGTTGATTACGAACATTAATTGTAGAGTTGGATAGCACTGACTGCTTCTTACTGCTTGAACTATTAAAATCAGGTTTGGGTAGAAATTTTCCTTTCTCAAAGATGATGTAGCAGCTTTCATTTAACAGAGCGTCTGGAGTTTTCTTTTTCCTTAAAATACTAACAATGCGCATGGTTCAGAACACAGGCATTACTTTGATTTTTCTCTGTAATGCTTCTGTGAGTCCCTACTGTACAAATAGACTAAACCTGGAGAATGTAGTACAAAGGCCATCTACTGCACCGCCTCATATCAGACGCTTCATGCAACCACTTCGTATTTGAGTTTCTCCTTTAAAACCAGCAAGAGTAGCAATAAATGGTCTGCTGTAAGGTTGACTGGAGACAACCTCATCATTCAGAATAATCATGCTTGTTTGGGATTCTCAGCTAATGAAATGCTAAACGAATCGTTTCATTTGTTCTACTGTTGTGGTAACTGGAAGCAACGGCAAGAGAAATTACAGGCCGTCAGCACACTGAACTGCTTCTCTTTATTAAGCTAAGGGCAGTCTCATCTCTCACAATTCTCACAAAGGGTTAAGCTCAAAGGTCCACACAGACATAGTTTGTCCATTCAGTTGGTGCAGCTAAGGTCAGTTTCTGAGCAGAAGACATGCAAGAAATGATACAACTTAGAACTAATGATGGAACTTCTAAAATTGTGTATTCACTACCATCCTAAATGGCCAGATCTCCACTGGCCGCAGTCTTCAGCAGAGTAAGACACTTTTATGCTGCTGTCACCAGTTTCCTGTCTGAAAGGGGTGACAAAACAAAGCTTGATCATAGTGTCACATGAAAACACTCTCAGTGTAGAAAAGCACCAGTTAACTGTTGCCTGGGAGCTGTTCTTCAAAAGAGAAAGACGACTATTTGGAAGGAACACAAGTCCACTCCAGCTGCTTGCAACCAGTCAATGCTCTTAGGTCATTAGAACTAGTAAGGCTAGTGGAACAAACCTGGGTATGCCACTGCTCTTCAGCGCTGCAAGGAGAATACACTGCTGTTACCAGTGAATTATTTGCTATACATCCAACACTGAAACCAGTTTCACTAGGGTTAAAAAATCAGAATGATGCCAGAGGTTGCCAAAACTGCTGATGCCAGAGGTTGATATACCTTCTTGATTGGACCTTTTTTCACTGAAAATTTGTTGTGAAAAATATTTATTCTGTGGGTTGTCTGCAACTGTAGGAGTGTCTTTCCCTTCATGATTCACTAAGCCTACCACTTGTTTACTTACCTTAAATCACATGGAGCAACCTAACCTTTTTAAACAGAAAGAGTTCTCTCTTCAGTGTTTTCAATTATTCTTTCTAATTACTAAATACATGTCTTATAAGACAATAAAAATAAAGAAGCCTATTGGTTTTGTACTGGCAGATCCAGTGTCTACAATATCAGGACTGTTGATTCTTTATTGTGCTTTTAACACTTCCTTTCAGCAATCACACTTGAAAATAGAAGCTTATACTCCCAAATGCTCCTAGTAAGTGAAGAGAGCCACAAATACCAGCAAAGCGAATTAGGGAGTTTGATTTCCAAAAGTATTCATCGATACTTTACTTTTGATCCCCAGTAACTGTTGGGAAGAATTTTCACACAATGAGATATAAATTACAGTAAATAAAGAATAATTATGTGTGATTATCTTAATCCGTAAATAATCACAAGAGAAAAAGTGATGAAGAAGGGAAAATACTGACCTGAACTTGGATTTCGAGATGGTTTGACTAGAAAAGGAAAACATATTTTTAAGAATGTGGAATTAAACACAAATTCATTCTCTTTAGAATTTTGAAAATCAGTACGTTGGAATCACATATACATAAAAACAAGCTTCTAACAAAACGCATCATGAATACTGAAATCCTATTGTCTGTTATTTTCTGAAATCCCATTCCTAAAGCTTTACAAATTCTCTAAGTGAAAGAAAGGAAATCTCCCTTAAAATCAAGTAAATAAACTGCTCATGGAGAAGCTGCCTGAAGTCATGAAAATCTCAGCAAATAAATGGTGAACACCATGGGATACAGAAATACTCCCAAACATTCATTTATTGCCTGAAAACACATTCTCTCTGGATCACACGCAATTGAATATAAAACATTTATTTTACATGTCATAAGGGACTTCCAGTCTTTTCTTGTTATATTGGATAATAATTATATTTTATAGAAGCTTTCAGGAAAACTTGACTCCACTGGAAATTTAGTTGAACTCCTTTATATCTTCTTAATTTAAAAATTTTAGGAGTGCTTTAATGCTGTAATAATAAAAATCTAATATTAAACTACTTAAAGGCAAAAGAACCCCAGTGTTATAGAAAGCTTGGCTATTTGAAAGCAGTTTTGGCTAAATAAGCAACAGGAGAAGTGATTCTTTTCAG
Organism: Buceros rhinoceros silvestris; assembly: GCF_000710305.1. Taxonomy (NCBI): domain Eukaryota; kingdom Metazoa; phylum Chordata; class Aves; order Bucerotiformes; family Bucerotidae; genus Buceros; species Buceros rhinoceros. The sequence continues at coordinate 81,358 of NW_010421625.1, read as the reverse complement.
TTTGGAGAAGATGAGGGTGGGTTCTTGAAACAGTCCATGTACTCACCATAAACTCCCACAGCATGCTGGGTTCTCTCCTTCTCCACTCACATTCTCTGTGTTCACTGACTCGGTTTCACTGGTGGGCATGCTTGCTGTTAGGAGACAAAAACTGCTTTAGACGTACGGCCAAGCAAGGCATTACACAGAGCGCGGTCCTCTGCTCCACTGCAAGAATGCCTCCGCTTTTTGCAGGTTGAATGAGAGCTCAGGAGATCTGAGGACTGGCAGATGAAGTTAAGACATTTCATCAGTCCGCCTCTTATGACAAAAGAAAGCACACAGAATTCCAGAGTGTATATTGTAGCTTTTTTTGTTTCTTTTCGACGATTCAACAAAACTGTTGAAAATGCACTACAGAATACAATGTAGAGGAGCTTGAGAATGAAGAGCATGCTGCCCCTACTAAAGAAATAAACCTGAGCGACATTTTGAGAGTTGTGTTAACACCTTCTTCTGAAAATAGGAACTATCACACTCTGATCATACTGACCACTCCATGCTTTTACTTCCACTATGAATTACCAGGGCAAGATGCTAGAAACTAATTGTGCCTGCAAATACTCTAAGAACAGACAGGAGAGAGCACTGGGAATGGCAGAATGGGTACTACAAAGGCTGCTGAGAAGTTCCACTAATAAGAAGGGGATTATTACATTTGTTACACAGTGAATTACTGTAGCTATTGCGGATCAGTACTGAACAGTTAGCAATTGTAGCTAATGGCTTTTTAGGCAAAATTCCTTTACAGATACATCACTGGTTGTCTTCAACTGAAATAGAGATGAAGGACAATGTATGTCAAAAGGTGTTAGGAAATGATGAACAGCAAAGCTCTCAGTACTTCCTAGGTGAGAACACTACTTCCATGTCTGCAAAGCAAGCATGAAAAGAAAACCTCAGGAACAAGAAAAGTGTAAAATCAGTTTTGCTGGTTTATACAACTGAAGTACCGTATAAAGTAGGAAAAAATAAGAGCAGTAGAAGATGCACTAAAATTACTGTAGAACAGCACGAGCAAAAGAACAGAGTATTTTAAAGGTCTTCTGGGGCGTACCCTCTGCTGTTTTGATGGTTTGCTGGTTTGGGCTTGCTTTGTTTGTTTTGATTCGTTGAGGGGAATTAAGCCAGGGTCTGTGGACTAAGAATACTGAAGATAGAAGGGCTACAAAGCCTATTTCTTAGGCATGTCTCGCTATTTTGGTAGCCTCAAGGAGGCTTAAAGCAGGCTTAATGTAACTGAAACTCAAGAATCAGGCTCTGAATTTTCTGATTTGTCTGCAGATCAGGTACAAATGAGAACTGTTATTAGAGGTCTCTCTGCACAGACTCTGCATTGTCTCAACACAGGGACAGGTGGAAGTGCTAAATGGTAGTTTGGTTTCCATACCCAAGTTCCATCCAAGCTGAGAGACTGGCAGGTCTCTGCAGGCTAGATGTTCAGCTACTATTTGCAACAGCTGAGAATCTGTCCCAATAAATGTATGCCACCATTAAATAAAATGTTAAACACATTTGTCATAACAAAGATCCAAAATGTCCATGCAGGTGTTTGAATAAACAAGACACTTCAGGCAGAAAGCACAGCAAAACCTTCTTTGACAAGGTTCTTCTGTTCTGATGAATCATTTAAAATATTACTGTAATTGCTTTATAAGCGAAGTCGTCCCTGGTTAGCACCTGCAAGTGCCTCAATTCTAGCATCATGCTTCTTTTTATAAACCAGTTTTTCAAAAGGAATATTGTTAGTCTTGTGTGAACTTCACATCTTGCAGTTGGAGTTCAAAAGGTATTTCACTCCGAAGTAATGCAAGGATATTTGGTGATATCCAAATTCAAGTAGTACTATTTCAAAGAGTTTAAGAAAAGAAAAAAAAATTTACAAAACTATTTCACAACTGAAACGACTGTCTCATGCTGCGCGACTTGCATGCTGTTAGGAAACGCAACAGTATAGCTACCCAGTGATGAACGTGAACTTTCCAGCACTTAACGATGGGCAACTGCAAAACACGAGTGCAGGAGTCTTATTTCATACTCTGTTATGAAGAGCTGCCATGGAAACAGAGCTCGGTACATTTTTGCAAGTATTACAAACACGCGATGTGCGTCTCACGCTTGTGTTTCAAATTTATCAATCCTTCCCTTATCTAAAAGCAGTACCTAAAATCCAGTTCCTCATAAAGCGTCACTCAGTGTCACACTCATGCTATTTGTTTTAATACATGCCAACTAATTTTTAAAGGAGTGTAAAGTAGAACAACTTTAATTCAAGTCTACCCAGAGTTGATGCGTTAACCCACAGTGAGAAATACCAGCCCTTTTTGAACAGGACTGCATGAAGAAAAACAAAATACCAAAGACAAAAAAGGCCTTTGACCCCACTGAAGCCAACATCAGTTCTGCTAATTATTAATACAGGCAAGGTGTTACTCTATTTCGAACAGGGCTGCTACTCTAGCTCTGTTAGTGTCTTGCGGGTGCAGTGTTACAAAAATGGAAGAGGAGAAAAAGAACCACAGACAGTTCAGATTACACCAGAAACTCAGTGATGATGATACTGTGATTTCCATGCCAAAAGAGAAACCTGACAGAAGAACTGAGCAAGGCACCCTGTGGAAGTCCAGCTCCAGCAATGCAAGCAAGTCATTAGACATTTACCCAGATCACAGCAACAGCACTGCATGACCACATCCCCTGCTGCTAATGCAAGCAACCCGGCAAGGCTTGGGAGAACTCGATTTCGTGACCACAGCTTTTTAAGGGCAAAGTACAACAGACAGAATGAACTTTTGAAAGACCACATGATCTCAATAAGGCCAGTATGAGATCTTTAAACTGGTACTCCGGTATTCAAAAGAAGATAACAAATTTTCTCTTATTCTTTATTCACCTTTTGCCCTTATTTTATTGACATTCTTCTGGAAAGATTATCTAGATTTCTAGATAGTACCAGCTCTCTTCAATTATGGTAAGTGGTTTCAAATGGAAGAATGCTTGCATTAGCCAGAATAAACAACTCATATAGCATGCACTTAATACTTTCCTGAGTATATAGAAAACAGCTCAAATACATCAACTACTACATTTTATTTCTGTGGATAAGAAAACAGATTGGTTTTCTCATGCTATAATGTTCAGTATTTACTCTGAACAGTTTTCAGATTTTAGAGTAGGGATTTCAGACTCCACTCCAGGACATAACATAACTAACACATAGCTAAGAGCACGTCAGTGTCCATCAGCATTGGTATGTCCTAGCCAGCTGGAGTTGGAAGAAGTAAATTCCGTAACCCTGCAATATAATAATTTAGTGTCACTGCAGAATCCAGAAGAAGGCTAAATTACACCCTGAATTACTGAATTCTGGTGGCAAGTATTAGTGCTGGAAATTTTGCCTCTAGAAAGTATATAATTCATATTTTAATCTCGTTCAGCTATGCATTTTTGATCCATAAGCTGGTTTCATTTCCACACTGGTGGAAACCAGTGAAGCTACCCACCTTGGGTAGCTTTCTGGAGAGACGCGCTGAAGAAAAACTCCTGCAGAAGTGATCTGTACAGCACGTCAAATAATCAGTAATAGCTACCTGAAAGAATCTTACAATTACCAAAACCAGTACTATACTGACAAAATTTTATACCAGCTTGCAAACGTTCATCTTCTGCCTGCTAGTAACATCCAACAATTCCATGAGCTCCAAAATTCTAATTCTTTCTCAAATCAGTACATGGATTTTCTGGATCCTTTACACTAAATCTTTGAAGCAGTCAAACAAGAAAACAGAGCAAAAAAATCCCCCAGAAGGCCACGTTCTCATTGCAAATTATTCTCAAATTTTCCCAAGATTTTTGTATGCCCAGAAAACACATCAGAAAGAAGTGGTACTATCTATTCTGTCTGTGAAGGTCCTCAGGGTAAATTTAGTTTAAGGCGGGGAAGGTGTTCTACATGATACTGTAGGGAGGGATGTGTGTTCATAGTGCAGCTTTAATGTTGAGAGTGGCAACAATCATTCTTACAGGCTCTCTCTTTTTATAGGCAGCCCACAGAAACCCAATATAGGGTTGAATGGTTGCACAGCAGGGGAAGGAGAGCGAAATTATCAGTTTTCATTACAGAAGCATCACCGAACTAACTGCTTCTAGCCTGAAGGATGACACTATGAATCTCAGGAACGTTGTATACTCTACAGATGTGTTGCTTTTAATAGAAACAGAGGTACAGGTAATATAAAGAAAATACTTACGGTGGGACTTCTAATCCAGTAGTCTTAAGTTTGAGCTACTCAGATCAGCATAATAGTCTTACAAACAGAAAAAAATAGACTTAGACCACCAATTTGTAATTTGGAAAAATCCTGCTCATAAAAGGTATACCTGCCCTACAAGACACAGATGAAACTGTCAGTGCACACGTGCTTGAGAGTGCTTTTGACTAGCAAGGTCAGGTATGGAGAGCAAGACAGTATTCGTGCTGGCAGATGACAGCAAGTTTCAGCTGGTTCTGTGCTGCTTCACAACTGACAAAAGAACCTGAACCTGCTCGCTTAAAGGCTATGATGAAACACATATCCAAAAGTAAACCTGCTACCACTGTCTTCTAGCAATTTTTTATGGAAAAATTATTCCAGCCTGTAAAGCTGAACTATCAGATTATGTATGTAACAGTTACACAAATAATTTCAGGCAGACTCAATATTTTTAGAAAATTAGTCCATCAGGTCCTAGCAATTTTTGACTTAACATCCTGCAGTCCGTAAAGTAACTGGAACAGATTTGTCAGCCTCAGCCTGAGTCACAACAGGGAACAAGCAAGGAAGGACAGCAAGGAAGCCAGTTGCTTCAGTAGCTTTGTTGTAGATAGGATTAAAACTAGATCTCCTAATTACTACAATTGTGATTATGTCAGATCAATGTTTGCCAGTAGTAACAGAGCGGAGATTTGAAAATAACTATCATACTCTAAACCTCCTGTCCATCTCTGTTGTGGGTGGGAAAGCAATTGAACACAACATAAATCACAGAAACAAAACCACCAGTAACAATAGGAGATCCAGTACAAGTTTGTTATGTTTTGATAGATTCTACACTAAAAGTACGACAAATAAATAGCAAACATTATCATCATACTGTTCTAAGCCTACACTATGATCCACTAGAAAGTCTGTAAAATACTTTGATTTCTACAAACCTGAATTTCAAATGTATTTTTCATCTGGTTTACCTGATTTCTTTTTAAAAAAACAACCTGTGTTTCTCCAAGAATAGCCACCGAGACACTCAGTGGAGATCTAAACAGATTAAAGATTATGCTGTAGGAAGGTCAAGCAGTGCAGCACCAGTCTACTTCCAACATGCACTAAACCCCGCAGACCTGCATGCACCAGCGTCCCCATGCCGAAGGTGCCCAGAAAACGTGCACAACAGGGGCTTGCTAAAGCTAACACGGCAAACGCAGTGCTGGCACACACACCGCAAAGCCCCACCGCAAACCAGAACACGTTTTTTACCGTGTTTACTAGAAGAACGGCCAAAGCACCTAAGCCTGCTTTTCTTCTTCTCCCCCATCAAGTCGGCCAAGGTCACCCCTTCGCGTTAGCACGTGTAATCCCGCAGCGGCACGGCAGGGGGCAGCAGCGGCAACGCAAAACAGAGACGCGTCCGCACACGCACAGCAGCGGGACCCGGGCAGCGGCTCCACAGCCCAGCCCCTCACCGCCCGCCGCCGCCCGGCTACACCCCCGGGGCCCCGGAGCCGACGGGAATTTTT
>NW_010421625.1:67178-75483 GCF_000710305.1 Buceros rhinoceros silvestris | reverse complement strand
CCGCCCGCCGCAGCCCGGCTACACCCGCGGTGCTCCGGAGCCGATGGAATTTTCTTCATCTAGGAACTCATAACAGAGACTTACAACTGTTCCTCGAGGCGTATTTACACTTCTAGTAGGTATAAAGTCTTCCCTCGTTCGGCAGCACTGAATACCTGCCCGCGATCAGCAGCAGAGATGTACAAATACCAAGGGTTCATCTATAAATGACTTAATGACTTCTCCGGTCGGAAATTTTTAAATGCTGGGCTTGCAGGAACTTTTATAGATGATGTAGGAAGGTATTAACCACTGATTTAACTGCCTTTGCCATCTGTAGCTTTTCCTGCCACAGACAGCGCAGATCTGTATCCTAAACCCAGAGCTCTTCCGCATCGCTGAAGAGCATTATGGTGATCTTCCATCACCATGAATCAGCAGTAATCTTGATCACCCAGAGGTTTAGGTAGCCAAAGCAGGGACGTAGCAGCCTAGAAGCCTGCAAACGATTATTTTGCCTGAGGTAGGCCCAACCCTAACTTCTGCTTCAAAGGCAGTTCTAGAAACACATCAGCAGTATACTTGGACTGAATCTATTACCTAAACTCAAAGAAAAGATTATTAATCTGGTGACAACGAGCTAAATTTCACCTGGATCCCAAAGAGGTGGCTCGTTTATCATAAACTATGCTCCTACCCCAAAAGCTTCCCATGGAATAACAGGATGGACAGATAGCTCGTGCCCGTCTCTCCTCATACCTCTCCACGCAATGCGATATGCCACAGAGCATGTCCTGCATGCGAGGAGGTGGAGCAATTCGGCAGCCCTTCCTCCTCTACATCCTGTTGCAGCCGGTATTAAAAATGAAATTCAGAGCTACATATTTAAGCACACATGCACACACCCAGAGGAGCGTTAAGATACTGCCTGTTCACTAGAAATTTCCATTCAATATACATACATATGTCTGAAATTAAATTCTTGGAGTTTGTTTTAAAGAGTCCTTTTAATTACTTTTCCTCTCCTATTTTTACTCTGCAAATCTCCTCCAACTCCTAACTTATCCTATAATTATGTCTAAGTTAACAGTCTAGAGCAAAAGCCCTCTCGAAATCAACAATTACGCAAACAAGTATTTTTCATTTATGAAAGACCTATATGACCTAGAAGCTGTTTAAGGCACGTTGCAGCCAATGGTTCTTTTGCAGCATAACAACAAACATCTAATTCGAACAGGATGCAAAACATTCCTGGGATTTCACCTGCAAACGTGCAAACCAAGTCCGTCAGCAGCATCGCCGACAGCGTGGGTGTCTAACGCTCTGTGCAATTTGGCATCACCTACAATCCTGCATGGCAGCGTTGTGCATTTACACCACAAAATGTGCAATCTTTTACTTCTCAGTCTTAGGATTTTACACTGATACTCAAACCCATAGCTTACGTACTCCTTCCATACCACAGTAGTAGCAAAACCAAACTGTAATGAACTTCTTGGCTTTTCTGCTCTGCTCTAAATAAAAACTCTGTTTGTGCTACAGATTTTCATCTAGACAAATTATTGCTTTCTGGGTGATGCTGACATCAACATCAACCCACAAGTTCCTTCCAGTTTCTCGTAAAATCATTGTTTGCTTCCAGTCAATAACACAGATTCATACCCTGCTTTTATTGTGAACTAAAGGACTAATAAAATTCTGAAACTCAAAACTATATATAAAGATTTTAAAAAACCTGAACGACATGCAATACAAAAATAAATTTAAAACCAGATACCTCAACACCAAACCATGTCATTTCACTATTTTACTAGCACTGAAAAGTACTATGGTTTAAAGAACAGTTTGCAATAAATTAGAAGCACAAGAAGAACACTAATAATTATTTCAACACAGAAAAAATATTCAGAGCTGCCTCTGACAAACCACTTCTAGATGCATCTTCTTATATATATTCAACGGTATCTAAACTAATAAAAACTGTGACTTTCCAGCGTCACAGGAACAGTAAGGGGCTATTTAGTATTAGTATATATACTGAAATTTGTACTTCAATCTCACATTTGGTATTATATCATAAACCACATCCTGAATCCACATTTATGTACAGCACTAAAAGTTCTAATGAAAATTTTAACCACTGGTGTGTAAACATGGCTAAAAAGATAAAATAACCTCTCCTAAATGATAGTATTAAAATATTGCTGCTACTCAGAATTTCTGACATAGGGAAATCACTTATATCTTTTACAGTTGCTGCAGTATCAGGAAACTAACTTGATTCTTTCTGTTAGAGCTCAGGTCAGAGGGCCACTACAGCAGAACCACCTTTCCTGTAAGACACTGAACACTACTGCCAAATAAATACACCATAAGTGATAATTGTATTTCTTAGTATCAGTCAAAAAACACACAAGATTTCATTTATTCCACGCTCAGTTAGCACATCTAGTAAAGAAGATTTTACATAGTTTTCTTGTGTATCAGAAAGAGCCAGAATATCATTTCCCCACTTCAAAACTCAAAAAAAATCCTCACTACTAGCAAAAGGCTATTTCTTGACAGTAGTTTTGGCCATATTTTTTAAGCTTTCTATATTATTATTATTTCTGTCACATGTTCATATGGGCAAACATATTCTTCTAGACTCAGGATTTACAATGATACTTGATGGCACATAGTTTATACACGCTAACTTTTCACAGAACCCAAACAACGCAAAGGTTTTAAGTCTCCACAGTGATTTGTACGTGGACAGCTCAGAGCACAATTTTGTGGTACGATTCTGAATCGTCTTCCGTGACTAAGTATCAACATTTTAACTGCTCGAATGTGTCATCGGATAGGCTGCATTCAGCCCAGCGTAAGACCCCTAAAAGCAGTCAAACTGCCCCACGCAGAAGTATTAAAGAGTAAGGAATACGTACTGTTGCGCTTGCCTTCTTCATCAGCCTCTTCATCATTCTCAGGGTCAATGTCTTCTGCCTGCGTAATCCAGTCTAAATAGCCCTTCAGATCTTCTTCAAGCTGCTGTTTTTCACGTAGCTTCTGAAAGTCCCCTCGGGCTTTGGCTTTTTCTCTTTCCTTGGAAAATTCTCTATCAAATTCAGACAAAGCAGAAAAACATACTGATTGTCAAATTCCCAGGCATTTTGACCTAGGTCTCGACACTGCAGAATAACACACTGACACAAAAATAAACTGAACAAACTACAGTGAAGATTTGAGAGCTTCTTTGAAAACGAGACAGTGGTGCAAAGAAGTCATGGCAAATCCCTATCACAGTTCATCAAAATTTTCAGATCTTTTAAGACTTAATTGAAAATTATGCAGTATTTTTGACTCTCCCCACATGGGAAGAGCCCTGCAAACCCACCCCCCATTTAGTTACATGCTCTTCTATACGGATTTTTAAATCAATTTTATCTAACGCCTGTGAAGAGGAATTGATTTGCAGTAATGAAGTAAATTCAGAGAGGTGAGTATCCTAAGTGAAAAAGGAAATTCTGGCAGCCAGTTCTAAAATCCTTCCTCTTCCAGCCACAGCTTGTTGGCCATGTCCAACATACTTATTCCAGGGTATGATTCACAGGGTTCCACTGAGCTCTCGCTCAACCGCAGGAGGCACAGACACCGGTGCTGTCTTTTGTCCTTTGCCCTCTGCAACACAACTTAGAGACCCTGTTCTCGCAGATCAGAAATGCATCCTTTTGTAGAAAGTAAATCCTCTGCCTCATTGCTCTAATCAAGACAATGTATTCGACTGTCTGCCTACCCCTGTTCACGACTGGGGTCAATCCCTAAATTATCATGGAATAATAATTAATTAGGTCATGTTCTTTGAGAAGGAGATTGGATAAAATGGCCTTCCCAGGTCTCAATTACCCATACATCTCCATTTCCCTTGATAATTGTCTTGAGTCAAACATCATTAAGTAAATTCTTGCACCATGACATTTCATATGCCACTATAATTACAACATTTGGTGGGATACACAGCTCCACATCGAACTTCCTTCACCAAAAGGATCAAACATTTTCCAATTTATCTATCAATATGTATGATGAGGTGTAGGCAAGCATCTTTTGAACTGTCTTGTTACTATGTAACAACTCAGTATTTATGCATAACCTGTTAATCTTACAATGGGGCAGAAATTAAACCTAAAACATTACTATAGTAATTTCATTTACTATGAATTTGCAACTGATGTATTTATTGTGAGCTTCCACTTCAAAATATTCCCTAATTAATACACTCTCAATGGAAAAAATTTTTAACAACTCAGTAATATCCTTTTTCAAGTGGAAAAATATGAGGAAATTAGTGTAAGACTTGTAAAACATTTTAGCAAGGTGAACACAATTATCAATAGATTGTTGCCCTGCTAATAAAATACAGCAGAATAATAGAAAGTCTCCTAATTTTCCTCATGGTATTCCAGTACGGTAACAGACATTACTTATTTGAATTGCAAAGATAAAATCTCTCTGGGGGATTTTTGGTTGTTTTTTATTTTTCTTTTATTTACAGTCTTCAAACATCTTCCAAATTTCCGCTTTCACATTAATAAATCTAAGAGTTAAGCTCTTTACATGCAACCATACAGAATTTGTATTTTTCTTTAATACTACATTGCAGAAGATAAAAAGCCTTCTGTCACAAAAGAGGCAGGCACAACACCCTTCACAGCTGAAGACTTAATTAAACCAAGAATTGGTTTGGCAGGCGGAGATCACCCTGCTCCATCTGATGGCACTGTAACAAAGCTGAAGAATGCCAGTGCTTGCTTTGCATTTCCTACCCTTCTCCTGGCACCCAAGGGCGAGGTCCTTCAAAAGGCCATTCTTCACAAAAACGCTTGTGAAAGAGAGAGAACAGCAGATCTCTGAGAGATAATTTCTTCTTAAAAAATCAAAACAAAAAGATTATTTTGGCAGAAGATGTCATAAGCCTGTAAGAAACCATTTGGTTACGGAATGCTGAGTATAAGCTTCTCTTCAAGGAGAGACCACCCCTGACATCTGAGTGAGGCAATATACCCATGACTCTCCAGGCAGTATCTTTGACAAAAAGAGCTATCATGGCATCGTATGAAATCAGAAGTAACAAGCCTTGATAGCTTTTACAAAAGATTCGTGTTTTGTTAACTTCTTCGGGTGTATTTCATTAGGGTAAAGGATATGTGATGTGAGAGTAAAGGAGAACAAAAGCTACTGTTATTTTATGGAGTGAAGTGAAATTTAATTTATTTTCTCATATTTAAATTTTCATTCAGTGTCATTTAAAAGTGAAACAGCTGGCAAGGCTGATACAGTCAACAGCACTTCCCCCACGAGTGAGCCAGCCACCTTTTAACTCTGACTTGAATTGCAGTAGCTGCACAGAGTTAACCACAGGGCTTTTATAGACACAGCTAACTGACCTTTCCCTTTAATACACGCAAGTCAGACTGGCCTTGTTAAACGCTGCTGCAATTTATCCGTAGGAGGAGATGAAATGGTCCTTAATTTCCATGATATTTTAAAATTATACTTTTATTTTTAAAACCGGACTGTTTGTAAGGCAGTATAACTCCTGAGAAGACAGTATTTTCTTCAGGGGAGGGAGGAATCCGGCTCTATGGTATTTTTTCCTACCACAGTCACAATGCAGTGACATCCCTTAGACACAGGCATGTACTATATTCCTTTTACTGAAATACCATGAATAAGAAAGAAATTAATGGAATTGGTATGTAATGGTTTCCTGTTAGCAGAACAAAAGTAATTTTTTTCCAAGAAACAAGAAGTCATTTGAAAAAGATGATGGGAGTGAGATGAGGGAGGCACATGGGCTCTTTAAAACTTCTGACAAAGACATTAAGACAACGAAAGATTTGAGTATTTAGACAAAGATATGTAGACATTGGCTGATCTTCTGGAAGGAGGAATAAGGCAGCTGCTCCTGCAGCATTTCATGGCTATGGAGGGCTCAGACTGGATCCGGGCAGAAAGAAAAGCTTTCGGCTGTTTCAGCAGCACAGGTACTGGCGTGGTTAGACTAAGGGCCTGACCTGGCCTCCCTGACCGTCATCAGCCCAGCACTTGGCCCAGACGCCTATGAAGTTATTTAAGACACACTACTTGTGGTAAATGAACTTAAGCTCTGTCAATATTTGGTTTCACAAGCGCCTGTACCAAGAATGACCTTCAAAATACAGATTTCATTCTGGTTTGATAAAACGACCTGGATCTGGCATTTGAAAGTGTGTATTGGGGGGATGTTATTCATTGACTAAACTGACAAAAAATGTATTCAATGGGCAGGTGTGACTATGCTGGCATTCATAAGGGTCTCTTCAATAAAATGTGATTTAAATCAGTCTCCACCCCAAGTTACAAACTGAAAAATCCTGAGGAGCTACTCTGATTTGACACCAGCACATACGAAATGAAAATCAGGCATATTGCCTGTAAAATTTCAGTTTAAAAATAAAACATTCAAGTAATTTTCATACAGCATAGGACTCAATGAACATTTTTTGGTCCTAATTTCAACGATCAGAAAAAGCCAAGCTGTCTCGTATTTTAAACAATAATATACTTCAAAATGAAGACCTTAGGCTAGCAGGGTTAGAAAGAGCTTTTTGCAAACCTCTACTTCTGAAGAATCCTATAAAGCAGACCTGCCTAACTTGTATAACATCATGGCTTGGCTTTGCAGACGAAGATTTGGGAAGGGCTTTCCCCACGCTTACTGCAAGCGCGCTGATGGCTGAAAAGGCCAGTGCGGGATAGGCAAGACCGGTTGCAAAGAGCACAGCGGAAGGTCTCCTTGGGTGGTACAGTCGAGGCACGGTTCTTTCTGTGCTGTCTTTTCTCCTCGAGACTGATTTGCCATGAATAATTACCTGTTTGCCTTCAAAAATATCTTTTCTTCAAAACAGTCTATTCCTACCTAGATCGAGGCAATTCAGTTCTTGATTTCACTGCAAATGCAAATAAATCAGATGACCCAGCCCCAGCCAGCCTGATTTTGATCTAGGTAAATGACTGAAAATTGCAGCATATGACTGTATCATGTAAACTGAATAAAGCTTCAAATTGCAGCCATAGTGTAAATAACTCAGTCAATTGGACCTGCAGCAGAAAGGAGACATGACTTACAACTAAATGATAAATGGACACTCACCTACATAATCTAATTTATTTTAGTGATAGCTAAGATACTATTTAAAATGCAAGTTTTATTTCTATTGCCCAAAATTTCCTTGTCGTCTCGCAGAAAGATGATCCCAGTTCTCTGTTTAGGCACAACACCACCATCATCAATGGTTGTTGAGGCAGAAGCACATAAAATGCAGGTTTTGAGTTCAAGCTTCAACAGTCTGGGGCAATCATTTCAAGGCCAGGTTTTTCTTTCTTCAACAGAGTGAAATAACTCCTGCCTATATGCATCAGCCAGGCATGGCTTGAGGCAACAGGGTGGCGCTGGCAGCAGGGAGTACCTCCTGGGCCTCAATTACAGCTCTCTGGTTCTCACACCTTTGTTTGAGGCAGAGTCATATTAACCAAAAATCCCAAGCAAACGATTTGCTTAAATGTCAGCATCTGGTATACTCTCCCTTCTCTCTGTAACTCACCCACAGAATAACTAAGGAGACACCTATACTGGCTTCTTAGCTCAAAGTTCTTCCGTGGTAAAGGCTTTCATAGGGCCTTCGCTTGAGGGGGCTTGCGCAGCAACACGTGTTGTGGTATCTCCTGTGCATCACTAGGCATTGACGATGGGAAATAAACAGTCACCTTCGATGTCTCAGCATAAGGCAGGACACTAATTCTTCGCTGGCAATATTAGCGTCCTCTGGTGTCATTGCAAACACAGTGAGAGAGAGAATTCATCTACTGCAGTAAGTAACTTACTGCACACAGTGGAAAGTGTTCTGCTAATGCTGTATGTAGAACTGTCACCCAGGCATCCTCGACTCTCATTTATTCACAGGGAACAGACCACGATAACAAAAATGTACTCACAAAAGTACAGTGTTGGCCACCAGACTCACGGGAGAGGTTTCGCAGTGGTAACCATACCAGCCAACAAGCTAACAGAATCAAACCACAGAACTCTAACTGCTTCAGCTGTACAGATAAGCACGGACAACCGCTCACAGCTGGGTGTCATGTCTAACAGATGTAGAGACATAAAAAAGGTTAAGTAATATCACATCTTTAAGTACTGGAGATTTGTATATGTCACTGCTACCCCTTCTTTTAGAAATAATAAAAACTCATAGACTGAACACTGTAGAATTATTTCTGCACCACAACAAAATTTCCAGCAGGA
>NW_010421625.1:21280-67101 GCF_000710305.1 Buceros rhinoceros silvestris | reverse complement strand
GGAATTTTCTGTGAGCAAGGAGCAAACTGGCCTTACCTGCCCATAGTTATTTCTATAGAGTTTAATAGCAATTGACAAAATGTATACGGAGTGGCTCCAGCACAACCTCTGAGTGGCAGAAGGTTTGTACAGCATTATTGTGCCAGAGCAACAGGAATCCAATGGGATCATCCCTGGGAACAGCGAGAGAGGGAACAATCTGACAGAGGAAAACCTGAGATCTGATGTTTCGGACTGTTACGGTATCTGCATATTAAGATGTGCTGATTCTGTCCTGCGTGGAGACCGGTTTGGCTCAGGACACGCTGGATTTCTTAGAGGAAGAACTGGCAGTACTGAGCACTGGACTGTACACCAGAGTGCATTCACCTCCCCATCACGGTGTATGTTGTTAGCGTATCCGATTAAACAATCAAGGATAACATTTTCTTGTTTTGTAACTATTTGTGTTTTAGCAGCCACAGAGCAATCAAAAGAACTTGCTTTAGGACATAACCTGCTGAGATCTAGAGCTGAAGTTCCTCTTTTTTTTGAATGTGTATTCTGTTTACCTTTGTGAAGAAGTTACATTTTTATCCACTTTTTTTTTTAACTAAGCCTTCCCTCTGCTGTGAAAAGCAACACTGACAAAAGCAGTTCATTGCCCTTTTGCTGAAAGGCTCTGGATGCTGTTCTCTGTTTGGTGCACCATTATTCAGATGTCTTTTTCTACAATTTTTTCCATATATACTGTAGACAAGTTTTTAGGTGTATGAGCTTATCTGTGCCAAAATACTTGAGATTACATTAATTGGTAGATATTGCTGTGAGATTAGCATGGATGGGTATGTGCCCTTAGCTTTTAGAATCGTTATGTACATACATTGTAAATAATACCGTGGTAAAGAAATGGAACACATTAACATTCTCTTAATAACCTGCAAGATTTGCATGCAGGAAGATGTATGTAAGGACAAGTCAAAGCTTACGCTTTGACGTTCTTTAGCAAGGCAATAAATTCAACTTACAAAGATTTATTAAAGTGTTTGAAAGGTCTTATTTGTTCCCATGGCTACCCAACAAAATACTAATGACTTGAGCAGAAAATGCCATCAGTGGAAACCATCCCCTAGTGATAAGGACTATCTTCAGGAATAGATTATCATGCATCATTAAAAGCCATGCCTCTTGATAAGTAAGTTATAAAGTTTTATAATTTATTGTTTTCTCTATTCATAGTAAAGTGGTATAATGCATGCTGAATTACTGGCATATTTGAACTTTCAATACACTTTTGAAGGTATTGTCAGGGTGCACGAACATCTCTCAATTCCCTCACTTTTTAAAGGTTTAGCTTGATTTTTTAGCATCTAATATCCTTGACCATATAATTTCTAACTTTCTAATTTCAGCTCACTGTCTTGCACCAACGGTCATAATATGTTCTGGTCTTTTACCCTGGAATATCTGGAGGAGACCTGTCCTCAGCTCCCAGCTTCTGCCATAGTATTTAGCGACTCTGGAGAACACAGGCGCAGTTTATGCCAGTTACACATACCGTGTGTAACCAAAGCTACATGTAAAAGTAGGCTCTTGAAACAGTCCACCACCCTTCACAGAGCTACAGTTGCTGGGCAGCTCCTCAGTGGCAATTTCTGTGCCATTCCATCAAGCGTGGAGTTGCCCCAAAGATGCACTGCCTAGTCCTTGCTTCATAACCAGAAGAGTTTCTACAAAGGAAAAAAGGCGCTCTGGTATCTCGTACAGACTGAACCCACTGCTTGCTGCTGGCTCAAAAGGAATAGCAATCCAAAAAAAGTGTGACCATGCCATGATTGCCCTGTCATTTCTAGTAGCTAAAACAATTCCTGAGAGCCACATACAGCTTTAAAACTGTTACGTGAATGAGTCAAACGCAGAACAGCCCAAGCTAATGAAAACGCTAAGATATCCGAATACATCTATGGCAGCTTTACAGAGCTGCAAGCATTTTGCTCTGTATTTCAAAATATTGAAAGAATAAAATTCATTGGAAATGGACTTAGTGCATGCTCTGGAGCTCTTTGTAGAGACCTTTACTAGAGCTGCTCTATAGATGTTTATCACACAGTCCCTGCCTAAAACTGAATCTAGAGCACACTCTGGAGAACATTTCCAGAGCTGGGTCTAGAACACTCTGTGCAGGTCATTGCTGGAACCAGAACCATATCTGGTGTCTTTTTAAAACTGGCTCCATAATTTCTGACCTGGAACCAGAGCCTAAGCTGGATCTGAAGCCATTTCCAGAACCTGACCTGAAGTCTTTTTCTAGAATGTCTTTTCCTGTAGAGTCCTGCAAACCAGAATAGTTTTTCAATTGAGAATTCACTTTAAGAATAATGTGAATACTAGTGTCTAACACAGAGTAAAAAATACAGTATTTTGAAAAAGCTGAATTACCTCAAGCCTATGAATTTTCTCCACCCTTGTTATTCAAGGGAATATTTATGAAAAAATCTCCACAAGTCAGCTCCCATGCAGAAATTAAAATATTTACCACATGCAAATTCCACACATATATTATTTGTATTAATTTACATATCTGCTATTAAAAATATGAACTCTACTTTTAAGAATGTCACCTTCTGCAGGCAGAACTGACATGGATCACAGGAAATACTTACCTTCAGAAATGGCTAGATGTAAAACAAAAGATCTCCCAAATCATCATTCTCATCCATTTGTACAGTATCTAGATACACCAAACATGCAGCGCACAAGAGGCAGCACAGAAATACAAAGGGGCAGACGGTCACAACGTAACAAAGGAGTGCAAAGAGGTGAACGAGTATTTTAAAACCGCAGACACATCAAACCAGCAGATTCCAATGTACACAGCATAACTCCATATCACAGGAAGTAACATCTTCATACAGAAAAGGTGTGTTAGGCAGTCAGATTCCAATTCCAAAATCTGTATGCAGAGCCATGCTTTTCAAGTCAGTTGTAATTTTTTTGCATTCCCAAAGTCTGAGTGGTTTAGTAAAATTTAACTTTCTTCGTAGATTTATCATAAACCAAGTTTCATGCTATGGTTTGAAGAGTGGAAAACCTACAAGCTAAGAACTCTCAAATAAGAAACAAGGAATGCATGTGTTACACATTCAATGCCTGGCTCAGAAGGAAAAATACTCACTTTCTAATACGGGATACAAACACATCCATAGGATTTTACTAGTACATCATTCTCACCCATAAATTTAGACAGGTCAGTCTAATTAGAAAATACATGAAAAATGTTTATTATTTATATATAAATGGAATTTAGGAATCAAAATAAATCTGTTTAACAGTACTCAACACTGGCCCTTGTCAGAGTTTCAAACAAGTATGCCAGGAGATTTTCTTCACTCATGTACCAAACATCAGTTTGGTACGATAGGTACCTTTTAGGAATACTCTCTTTTCCTTTCTCCTTCTGCTCTCAGTGTCAATCATTGGTGATATTTATATATCACGTCTCAGTTCACTAGTATCATTTTCTTCAGCATAGGAAACAAAAAACTGGAGTGTTTAGGAAGGCTCACTTATTTAGGGCAAACAATTCATCAAGTACACCGAGCACTCAAGTGATACCCCAGTTAGGTGACACTACAAATAAATTCAGCAAATAAATTCAGGAAATAATGACTTCATGAATTTAAGGGCAGTTCACATCACATGCGACACTGCCATTTCTGTTCACTAGAAATCAAAGGCAAGCCAGCAAGGGTTCCAAAAAGCATTAGAGCTCTACTGATCTAGGCATTGCTAATGCCTAGAAATCAGTGATTTCCTTCTCTGCAGAATGGAACCCAAGGACAAGGGGACACCTCTCGCTCTGTATTGTAACAGCAGCTAAAGAACAACTCTGTATTCCAACAAATATCGCAGGCTTTGTAACGTTGCAAACCTGACCGTGTATTTTAAATAGACTAAATCAAATGGAAAGCTTAGCTGTGAGGGTCTCTGAATCTCCAAGGCTTCAGTAGAAGACATGAACATGTGCAACAAAATACCAAATCTGGCAGTACTTTCCCGAGAACTGAAAATCATGACAATTTAAAACTCGTAATAATTTGGGGCATGCAAGGGAAGAGGGGAATATTTAGTTAACTGTTACTACAGGACATCCTCATACAACCATAAGACAACTAAATGCTGCTTACGGCCTTCTTAAGAGACAGGGAAAGGACCTGTGAAAACCTAATCCTCTAATGACTTCTGTGGGAAGTCTAGTCACACAGCAACATTAGGTGACAGTATCAAAAGCAGAAATAAATAAAATCGCAACTACCCTCATTTATCTATCCCTCTCATTTTATTTGTCCAGTGTGGCTGAGACATGAAAGCCAGGCCTTTGGGTTTGCCACACTTGTCTCTGAATAAAACAAAGCCGCCACAACTGCATAAAGCAGAATTTACAGGGTAGGTCTTGGAAAGAAGAGATGAAATCTGAAAATCAGCAATGTGTTTTTAGCCCTACCTCTTTGCTTTTAAACATTTGCTTTGTAAAGTGATTTTGACAGTACATTAAAACTACACTTTCCCTAGTTTCCTCTGTGCAACAGTAATCGATCACAGACAAATGACTATGATTTTAAATAACACATTGAAAAACCACTCATCAGATAAAAACATTCTTATATCGGCAACTGGGAATTCTGTTTCACTTCCTGATTTCCAGGAATGTACTACTGCATTGTAATTCCTTTCAAGTCTGATGTACGACATGGCAAAGCCGTGAGTAGGGCTGCGCACACTATCAGCAGTCTGATGACACCATCAGCTGCACTGTCAGACTGCTTCCTATGTAAGAGAAATTTTTCTGTTGCTTAACAAAAACGGCACAGCTTGCCTAAGATTGCCAGAATGATATCATTTTTTTAATAACAAAAAGCTAATATAATTATAATAATATTCTTTAAATATTCAAATACTAGCAGGATCTTCTCTTTATTCATCAGAAAGTATCTTTACCACAAACTGGAGTTTCCCAAGCTCACGTGTATTAGACACCCAGAAATGGTAAAGGAAGGGGAGTTGTAACCTCGTTAAGGGGGCTTTGTCAGAAGAAAACTTTGCAAACTCTTGCCATAAACTACAGTTTTAAACCACATTATACAGCTACAACTGACACCACTTTAGTTCTTGGCTGGAATTTGGAATACACAAACCAAAAGGCTGTGACAACCTCCCACTGACAAAGATAAGAAATTGATCCTTGATTCTCGATAAAAAGATCAGCTCGTGTTACAGGTTGTCTTGGCAGTACACAGCTCTCCAGTAAGGCAGCAAGCACTGAACACTGTGTGTCAAGGTAACCTAGTCATACTCTTTCTGTAGGACAGATCTTGAAGCACCCACTGAAAATATTTTGCAATGTGACTAGTAAACACAAATAACATTTCAATTACTTTCAGAAAAGGACACTTGTCTATAATTATAGGGAACAATATTTGTACAGGTTCACTACCCATCTCTGTGTGCAAAATAATGTTTTTCCATGCTGGAATATTATAGAACAAGGCGATTAGTGCCTCATTTAATGAATATTTTTGGCAAGCATGGTGAACATGATGTCAGACAGATACAGGCACTAGAATCACAGAGTTCAGTCAAAAGAGCAAAACACGGGTAGGATGACATAAGGATCTCAAGTGCATGCAAAAAAGCCATCGCTGAGAAGCTTGAGTAAATGCAGAGGCCATCTTACAAGTAGCAGTAGCATACACAATGTTAACTCAACTGCTTACCCACTAAGTACACCAAGAACCAGGTTAAGTACGAAAAATGAGCCAAGGATGATAAGACTAACAAAATAGATCCATGGCCATTCACATCCTATTGCATCATTTACCTGTAAAATGTAAGGAAATAAGTTATGATTCAGTCATTCATTAAACAGCAGAGTCCTTTTTGCAGCTGCCAGATCACGTAGGTTTCAACACTGAAAGTTTATGGCTTATACAGTTCTTTAAAAAAAAATAAAAGAAATTAATTATTCTTTAATTTCTTTACTTACCAAATTTTTTTTTAGATGCAATGCCTCAGAAGGTGATTAAAATATCGTTTAAATATGTGCAGGAGAATTTTTAGTCCTTTTAATAATTTTGCCACAAATATGGACATGAAGAATATATACTGGTACATCTAGTGATTTTAGTAATTGCATGCTATTTGATAGCTACAGAAAACTGTTTCTGTGCTAATTAGAGGAGGAAGAAATAGAAGTTTATTAAAATATGCCATCATAAGTGAAGTCTCACCTGTACAAGATAACCTGTGTGTTCATGGCAACTGAATTCAGGACTCTGCCTTCATGATGAAAAAGGTGTATGCTTACCCGCTCAATACACCAAGAACAAGATTTAGTACGAAAAATGACCCAAAGATGACGAGACTGACAAAATACACCCATGGCAATTCAAATCCCATAGCATCATTCATCTGCAAGAAATAAGATGATCTTATAGAGTAGATCACTATAGTAATAGCAATGAAGAGTCAAAGAGAATTTCATCATGCAGGTGAGACAGCATTCTATGCATTCCTTCAGTAGCCAAAGAACAACAATACAAGAAAGGCGGCACTGGCCACATTCACTTTGCATTTCTAATACATACTCTAGAACAAAATAATGAGCGAACCTAGAATTCAAATCAAAAATATTATCAAACACAAACTGAGCACTGAAACAGTTTGCTCTTTAACACCTAAAACATGAACTAAATTTTACATCTCACTAATTAAAACAATGCTTACAAATATACTGAAACATTAGGAATTTCAGTTCATATATATCCTAGCTTCATGAATGATCCTTTGAGAAAAGAAACGGTAACATGTATCTGAACAATACAAGTTTTTTTGTATAACATGGAATTTCAACATTGTTTTCTGAAACAGGGAACAGTTGGATGCAGTCAGACATTTTAGCAGACATTAATTCAAAAAGAAATAAATGAGAATGAATTCTGTAAAAACATGAACACAATTTTAAGAAAATTAAAAACTGAAATCAAGTTCTAAGAACATAGTGAAAACATGGAAATATTCCAGAAACACTGCTGAACAAAATCCATATCAAGATCCAGCTTAAATGAAGTTTAAGAAGTTGTTACTGGTTTGTTGGTTTGTATTTTCTAGAGTACAGTTGAAGTAACTGAGCTTTAAATACACTCTTTATGGACTTAAACAAGCTTTTCTCTGAAGACCTTTTCCACAGCCCGCCTTAGAGAGCTCACTACACCTATCAGAAGATGGACTTCAGAAACACACCCAGGGAAATCTAAAAACGCCTATTCCGAAAAACTGGTATTTTAAAACACGTGGAAATTGGTTTTGTGTGTAGCATTCAGTTGCAAAAAGATATTTTGGTAAGTTACAAAAATAACGTTGACTTGGAACTTCTCAAAAATGTCTCTTATGGGAGAGGAATTACTCCGGCTTTTTGGTTTATACTGACAATTTTGCATTGCATTATTCCTTAGATGTTTTATAGCCATGAAAACGTAGCAGACAATAAAAACTGGATGAGCATTCAAGATCAGACAAGGTATTGTGGAACAATCTTTGGGGAAACCTTTTTCCTCTTTGTGAGTGTTGTGTTCCTTACACCTGAAATTTGTGATTAGGCTTTGAGCTCTACTGATGGTCAAGTTTGACTCCTGTCCTTAACATCTCTGTTGGAACAGACATTTTAAACACGGGAACAAACCTTTTTCAAACAGTATTTCCTACTTTATTTCTTCCTCTACTACTTAAAAATGTATCATAACCTCAGTTTCTGCAGGGTCACGCTATGGATGATTAGATATAAGCACACGCATTAAGTCTTTGCAGATTAAGGTCCATAGGAACTTTTCTCCAATGGTGATCTGTAACAATGACACTTCATAATAACTAAAGTAAACAAACTTCCTAAGTAACCGAAAGAGGTTATTTTACCCAATTTCCTAATGCACCTTTTAAAATAATCTCTCTATGTATCATCCCTTAAAATACTTCAGTAATTGAACTGAGGTACTGAAAATTAACTTAAAACTACTCAGACTTGCCACGGAAAAAAGAAAACTACAAAATACATATTTGATTTGGATTTTTTCGTTTTAATTTTAAAAAATCTTGTATTTTGGAGAAATTAAAATGGAGAAGGGTTATAGCCATTCAGAAAAGCAGGGACATTACCTTTAATTTTAAAAGATCCCAAGTGTCCATAGTCCAATTCTGCTACAGCATATTCATATGGAGAATAACATCTTTCATAATGCTGCCATTATACTGACCTACTTACATTCAGCCTCCTGTGCAACACTTTTAGCAATACTTAGCGCGCCAGGTGCCTATGCTAAGGAGATCAATTGTGGTGTTTTGGTTTTTATCATCCACGCCCATTCCCTCAGAGCAAACCCCCCATTTTTGAGAAGTCTTAACAGCGAAGAGGCTCATGTATTTAGTAAAAGACCCTATCGCCCAGAATGAATTTCTGCTTGGTCCCAGGGTATGTTGCCATTCGCATCGTCTTTCAAGGCAGTCTTAAGGCAGCTGCCTTAAGGTTTAGAAATAAAATTTACACAATCACTTTAAAAATGTATTTTCATAATTGATTTATTACTTCAGAATTGACTTTGCTTCACAGAAATTATTCACACGATAGTGGCAAAGTGTTTTTCCCACAATACCCGATAAGAGCGAACATTTTGATTAAATGTCAAATGCATATGAACACATTTTGCACCTAACTGAACTATACCATTAGCAAATAGTTATCTGCAAGCCACCAGAGTTCAGAGTTAAGGCATAAATTCCTCTAGTGTTGATGCCAACTTTTTCTTGCTATGAATCATTTTTAAAAACTTGGAATATTCGCAATTTTACTTTGACACAAAAGACCTCTGGGAATCCCTGCAGCCCAACCTGATGCACTCTTTTTGCTCATGAAGAGAATATATTCAACCCAGGCATTGTGCTACTTGGTACCCAGAAGCGAAGCTGAAATTTCCAAGCTCTATCATAAAGGCTGTAAAAGTACAAGCAACTGTGATTTGCGTTTCCTTCATTCTCTTTATAGCGCATAACATATGAAAAAATCCCTTCTCATTTATGCAGTTTGATATTAAGTTCAATGTTTTAGGCTAATCAATCTAGAACTAATGCCTCGTGATGTAAAAACTGGAAACTGCAGCAAATCAGTGCTGGAAGAAATGCTTTGTTTGCTGGAAGACATTGTTTTGGGCAGACACTGAATTCAAAAGTACTCCTAATTAGGATCCCTTAATCTAGTAGAAGAACTTGGCACTAGTCTAAGACTGAATTCCTAAAAACAACAGCCTGAAACTGCATATATTCAAGAATTTGACCATTTAATTATAGAAAGAATTAAACCCTACTCAAGTACTGCATTGTATTTCCTATTCATGACGTAACATTTCTGATTATATTGTTACTAGAGATGAAAGTATACAAAGAAGTCCTTTCCTTTTGGAAAACTTCACTGCTCATTTCACGCAAGTGGCATTTTCCAGAACTTTCAATTAAAGCCAGATTAAAGGGGTCAATTTGCCTTTTGATTAAAAATAGAGGCAGAGCTTGGTTAATATATGAGCAAAGGAAAATCTCCATCCTCAGAAACGAGGTATTTTCATTTCATCTGGAAGGATTAATGCTGACTTCTCACCCAAAGTGCAGAATAAGGAGTTAAAGACACAAATTCCAGATGCACTGGAAGCCGCAACTAAGAAACATAAACAATAAAAGCCCCTGAATTATATTAAAGTAACACCAGGAAAACTAAGAGATATCACATCCCAAATCCTCAGCAAAAATCTTGCAAGATTCCCACCCTCTGTGGCACCAAAGGAGGTGTCATATTTAATGGCTCTCCATGGATTTGTCCCATCTCTTTTTGAGTCCATTAAGCTTTTAGCATCCACACCTATTGCAGAGACACCCCCAAGTAGCATCATTCTTGCCCTTCTTTGTGCCTTTTTCAGGATCTAGTCGTACCCTTTGGATTTCGGTTCTACTTCGTTTGTCCGTCACATCAACCAGAGGACAGATGCTATGATGGACGATACGAAGGACGAAGTATTTTTCATATCTTTTGATTCTGTTTCAGGATAATGGTAGAAGTGTACTACTCAAGTATGTGTGAAATGCCACTTTTGGCTACACTCTGGCATTTTCACTCCTTTCATACAGATGTTAGATTAGATTTGGATGTTTAAACAGCTTTGAAAAGAATTTTGAACTGAACTCTGAAGCTCTTCCTACACTTTTCATGAGTGACACTAACAGTTCCAAAGTCCTTGTAAAAGGGCCCGTTTGTTGATGCTACCAGAACTGGAGATAAGTTACTCTATGCAAGTTAAATAGGTGGGGAATAATTGTCATTGTATACTTGACTCTTTACATTTACACCTACATGTTTGTTAATATACGTCTACAAAGTCTTGAATAATTCTCTTGAGCTTGGAGGACAAACTTGGTACAGCCCGAAACTGCCTCATCTGGCATTTGGAGTGAACTATCTCGTTAGCTGTGCTGTAGTTGACTATCATTACAATGCAGTGGGCACGATCAGAGAGCAAGACTCTGAGGTGAAACAGGGAGAAAGCCAAATTTACAGCAGACATAACTATTAGTATTACACAGCAGCAGATGGCACCCTCCAACCTACCACATCAATTAGAAACCATTAAAATGTCTCATTTATTCCTGCCTGTGGTAATTGTGAGTAAAATCCCCACACGCAGTTGCAGGCAGATCAAGGTCTTACTTTTCTGTATACCTGGTACTGCTACTGAAAACCGTTGCCAGGTCTTTGCATCAGTCAGGCTGTAACTGGGACAGCAATAAAGCAATGCAGTAACACCTTCAATTTCACATTTTTCTATTACAGAAGTAACATGCTGATGCATGAACCTGTTTTGAATTATTTTCCACAATATTTCAAACTCGCTTGATTCTGTAAGTTTCTTAGCTTCCTCAGGGTTCAATTTCACCTTCCTCCCTTTGTATCATTCCAACAGACACATAACTGGCAGGTTTATTTATTGTTAGCTATAATCTACCTAACCATCTTAAAAATCAAGACTGACAAACTCAGCCACTTGACACATGTAGAAATCCTTCAGAAATAAGTGTTTTGAGAAATGGGACTAAGCATACAATGTCAGTTCACAAAACCTCAGATCACAGGCTATTCATTCTACTCTTTTAGAGCACACCAGACAGCTTTTCAAAGCCTTCTAACTTCAAAGGTTGTGTCCTGGGATATTCTTGGCTGAAGTGGAGTTAACTCAAAGCTGACTTAAAACAGGCTGTGCTTGAAGCATAGCAGCCTCCAAGTTGGTTAGTAAAAGCATGTGATTCTATATTCAGTCTTAACTGGGTTCTGGAGTTAAAGCAGGGATTTCCTTGACATTCTGCAGGTTGGCCAGCCTTAACTTTGTTGTACTGCTGACACAGGGATGCGCAGAGATACACACTGGTGGGATGTAAACTCAGAGACCACTGCTTTGTTATGCATTTCAGCTCAGCAACAACCGGAAAATCAGAATTCCACAGCTCGGGCATTAAGGTAGGCCTAAAGAGAAACAGGTTCCTTGGAGAAGTGAAATATTACCCCTACAGTACCTGGAGAGCCTCACAATTACTTAACCACCTTTAAATTTGGCTCCCATCTTCCGTATGTAAATCGTGCTATACAGTTACATATAGGACACATACAAGTGACTCTCTCAAGTTAAACCTCAACATGTAAAGACACTGCTTCAGTTTTATTAATTTGCTTTGATCTATCTTGAACCGACCTGAATTTCTACCTTCTGTTATTTTTATCCATTGTTAGCTAATAAAGTGTATGTTAGGTACTCACAAAGCATTTATTCCTCAAAAAACAATTGCTTATATTTTTTCTAATATTGATTAGAAATAAGTTTAGAAGCAGGTCTCTTCTTTTTTTCAGTCAGATAGCTAAAATACTGTATTTTGCATCTAATGCTAATTGCTGTTGGTGGCATTTCATTAGCAGCTTACTATCTTCAGCTGAGGAGGAATCAAACAATTCTTCCAAGGAAAGCCTGAAAGTCAAATGTGACTGCTAAGTAATTATTTTCTCGTTTCCAGGCAGCTATCCCAGCCTGAATCTCCAGAGCAGATGGGCACTACCATAACAAAATTAAGAGTACTGCCTCTATGAAATAGTAACCCAGGAAAGGTTCTCCGCTGATTGTGGTAGAACTCTACCAGGTTAACAAAATCTGTATTTTAGGTATGAACAACTGGAAGTGGTCAATTCCTTCGCCGACTGCAGCATGTTAATTTAGGATTAACCATTTA
This sequence comes from Buceros rhinoceros silvestris, assembly GCF_000710305.1. NCBI lineage: Eukaryota > Metazoa > Chordata > Aves > Bucerotiformes > Bucerotidae > Buceros > Buceros rhinoceros. Next base: position 54,759 of record NW_010421625.1, on the reverse strand, counting down.
TTAGTCCTTCTGCATATTTATCTTTATTGTCCAAACCAATTTCACATGAGGAATTTATAAAACCTGTGTACTGATTTGGTTTGTTAAACCTCAGGGCTCAAAATTACTTAACTATTTTTATTAACCATTGAAATTCATTAACTAATGTGACAAACAGTGTGGGGTTTTTAAAAATATTTAGCTACAACATATTAAAATGAACAGAGTAATAGTATCCACTTTGGTGATGTGTACTAAATAGCTTTTTTGTTTTCAGATGTGCTATGTCACCTATATACGTGCCCTACAACTTTATATAATGTTTGGATGGACTTAGTATTTCCCACATGCTGGGTACAAAAAAAATAAAAAAGCATGTATAATAGCATGTACTATAGGGATTGATGGTGTAAAATTGTTACCTTAGTTTGTGTAGAAACAATGAACAAAACCCCAACACTCAAGGTAGATCTGAATGTATCTACTCAGCTGTTATCCCGGGACAGTCTGGGAACTTGGATGGTTTTAAAAGGATTGTTTGCTTCTTGCAGCAAAGTTTTTGGTAGAAACTCTAGCCATTCAACTAGTAGAGTTCTTAGCACTATCTCGTATCTAGCCTGCTTCTAATCCTGTTGCTATCCACTTTGTTTAAAGTTTCTGGGGAGAAATAATATGTTTTTCTGAATATCTGCAATGATCTGTGACAAGAAATTAGTTCCATGCCTTGACTGCAGTACAGGTCAGCAGTCAGCTAAGACTGCATTACTATGTATCTTGTCAAAGTCAATCAAGTGCACTTCATGGGAAAGATATTTCCCTGTGAGGTAGTTTAAAATCCTCCCCAGGTGGAGTCTTTGCGTTAAGCTGCTCGTTTGCAAAAAATTATATTATATGATCATCCCTTTCAGTGCTAATTCAAACTCTTGGTATGTACATGCCTTGGCTTGGTAGCTCTGCCTCCATGTCTGAACTTGATCATTCCCTTTTCTCTCTTTTTCAGGTTTCTCATTTATTGGCACTTTTAATCTGGTCTCTTTGCAATCTAAAATTGGTTGACTCAAAGCTTTTTATACGTAGAGAACATAAAAAAGAAATCAGTCCAAATCTTTACCTAAAGTGGGGGTGGGGAGGGGATAAGCTGAATTTTAACATGAAATTGGATTCAAGTAATTAACACACAAATTTGAATACCCTGCCTGCAATCTCTGGCTCTTAAGTGTGATTTATGCAGTATATTAATACTGTCATCCAAACTTCCTGTCACTCTCTAGCTGGATACCATGTGTTAAATTTCTGGCTAGGTAGTCATCAAAGGCTGGGAGCAGTGAGCATGCAGCACATCAATGCCTTTGGGGATGAGCTGACTCGTTTCACTGAGAGTCTCCCTTAGATGACCTGCGAGTGGTGTTGAGCAATGCTAACAGAAGAGCATTACGCTATCCTTAGCACATCATAAAGAAAGAAAGAGTCTCTAAGGTTTTTCTGGCATTTTTCCTCACAATTTTTATCATTTTTTGCTGAATATCTGCGACTGATTTACAAAGGGAAAAAAGCTGTCCAGCGTTCTTTGCCTTCTCTCAGACTGTGAGCTGAAATTCATTGCTGACAACGACTGTTTGGATGCAATAACACACCTTCCGTTTCTGCAGCTTTAATGGGACTAAGATGACTTAGATCACCCCAAGTAGCTGTCTCCCACTGGTTTATTAAATGTTTCAGTTCAAAGTTTTAGAGTATCCTTGCTTATTTGACTGTTGGCCACATTTTTGGAAAGCTATTTTGCAGAGATTCCTGTGCAGCACCCCAATAGCAGTTTAGATAATACTTCAAACACTCTTTGCAGCTTTTTGTTTATGGACTAACAATGCATTTTGTGCCTGAGCCAAGGGTTTTTCTTGTGAAATGTTTGCAAAATAGTTGCGTGTGTTTTGGAAAAATCTTAGGCTGCGCATCAGCTGGTCTCAGGTACATTATATTCCCTTATAATACTTCTGAGTAGGCTGTCCTCTAAGATTCTTAAACTAGGAGCATTCTAAAAAGCAACATGATTATAGATTGTCTGAGTTCCTGATCATCTGATTGACAATCTGAAAAATCAATAGACTGCTTTGTTTTATTATTGTAATTATTTGCTTTTCTACACATAGGTGTATGTGGGAGTTATAATAATTTTTTCAAATTCCCATCCAGTTAGAAAGCAAACATATAGTCATTTTATTATTCTTAAACTGAAAGGTAGAAAGTCATCTTGTACTTTTGGAAAGCTAGTAATGAAGGCACACCTCTTGTACTTATGTCTTGTCATGGAAAGACATTTAAAGAAATACTGATAGCGTCTTTTCTCTCTTGATCTGTTACCTGTGGTAATGTTAACCCAACGGCTCTGCAGGCACTTGCATACTGGACGTACCCAGGAGTGCAGTGCAGCCAAAACAGACAGAGTAACAGAAATGATGGATTTTCTGCAAATGTTTTAAGATGCCTCAAGGAGTATACTGGGGCATATAAACCTTGATTTCTAAAGCAAGAAGCAGATTTCTGAAGGCACACTTCTTCTTACAAAAGCAGAGGAATTACGAAGTTATTTCTTTGATGATAACCTGTTACTATTAAACAGCAGTAAAAGACAGATTTAAGAAGCTGACATATTAGTAATGGGTACGTTTAAAAAACGTGATACCCCTTTCCTTAAAATCTTATGCAAGTTTTAGACATATTTTAGATTGCTTAGGCTATTCAAGTAATGAATTGTTTATTTTAAACATGAATCTCAGAGAATATCTTGTTAACACATCACTAGGTGTATGAATGGGCAAAACCACGTAAGACATCAATGTACCATTATTCAACAATTTCAGCTTCAGCACTTTGGTCTCAAAAATCTCCAGATTAATCTATATAGTGCTAGTAGCGTGTCAGAGAACTGAGGAGCTGTTAATATTTGAGCTAGTAACGTAATTTCTGACCATAAAATTGACTTAGTAAAATTCAGCAGTCACTAGTACAGCTGGTCCATCACCGAATCGTGTTGGCAATGCATCACGTGCAGTAGTTTGTTTCACAGAGGCCCCTGCCCAACTCTCATTCAACTGACAATAGTGTCAGTGCAGATAGTTCAAGTGTAGTAACTCAAGATAAGTCCACTGTGGTGAATACAAGAAGAATTAAATGGGGTAATTTTGGAACTCATGGGAAAAATGGGGGTTTTCCTGGCAAGTACTGCTGCTCATTATATGTGTTCCTACATATCAAGTGAAATAGCTAAAAATAAGCAATTTGCAAAATACATGTTTGCCATTAATAGACTAAAAATCTAGATGCTTGAAAGACATGGAAACAATCCAGAGCCAGATATGCAAATGCAGACTCAGATTTTGTAGCTCGAGTACTTGCTAGAATAAATTGAAAATGAGGCAAAGAACACTATGCTGTCAGCTTTAGAATGTGAGCCAGAGCATTAAAAACTCGGGCACACAGAAGCTGCCACTTTGCCAATGACAAGGACTGCACCGGGATCCAAAACTAATATCCAAAATGGATAAGCCTTCAGTTAGGGCTAGAGAGCAAACAGAAAGGACCGTGACTGGGAATAATCACAGTCTTGATACAAATGAAGATGTACCGATGTGCAGGCACCAACATATTATACAATTTGGGTACACGTCCGCTTCACTGCCTGAAAAGGACACTACCCCTTAGCCGCTCTAGTTAGGTCTAGCATTTGGCACCAAGGAGTCAAATTTTTGTGGATGAAACTCTTAACACATGCTATCCAGCGAGTTGCACATAACTTAGAAGAAGAAAGCAGCCAGATGAAGACACTCTGAAAAATAATGGGACATATGCTGTTCAGATGGACACTGGTGAGCAGCAGGATGTCCACGTGAGTCACCAGGATGTGGAGCGTGCCTAGCAGTAGCAGGATCAAGCCCTCAATCTATAACAGACACGCATGAGAAAAGTCATTATTGATGCCTGGAGAATTTTTAAGCCAAATTTACTGTTAACCAGGTGATAACGAGCTGTGCTAGTGAGTGTTACTGGAAGCTGTCATTCTCAGCTGTCGTTCCTGCTAACAGAACGCCACATAACATGATGCAAAATATTGCACGTATTTCACCCACTCAGATTAAACCTGCTAGCAAGATGAGCCTACATTGTTCACTCTGCTGTTCCCACAGTGACCAAATGGAAATCAACATTTTGTGCAGTTTCTAATATTTGTGGGGTTGGGTTTATTTGTTTCTGTTTTGCATAAAACTCATTCAGTCTGTGTATCATCAACAGATTTCTAAGTAAAAAGCAACCCACAAACCCCATGCACCTCTAGCTGAAATGGTTTCCTTAGATTCTTTGGAGGTTTTTATTACAATCCAGTATACCCCTACTGTTTTCACAAATTGCAGCTAAAATCAAATCTTTTCCAATTTTTAGCTAGTAATAGCTAAATCTACCTCAGCTTAATCTAGGGATAAAATTAAAACATATAAATTATCATTCCTCTTGTCCTCAGCAAGGAATTTCAGCTTGACAATGGGCAATTTCTTGGCCTTCAGACAGGAATAATATAGATCTGAATTGAATTATATAAAAATCAGTTAAGATGGATTCCAAAGCCACTTGAATATCTGACTTGGATTATGTTTCACAAGGTCAATAAACACTTGTTTCTCTGCCTAACAATCCCAGTATCTTCTGTAATACAATGAAAACTGACATATGGGTACCTGTAAATAACTTCTGCATTGGAAAGTTTTTCCAGAGAAATAAAAATCGCTCATGTGTGCAGTTTTGAATTTTTAAACTTTTCTTATGCCTTGCATTTTGATGATCATGACATTTTAATGGGTTTATTTTATGTCAATGGAGACTCTACAAAGATTTCTTCAGATGCATCAGATCAATTAGCTCATTATTTCTTTGGGGGAAAAATGTTTACTACTGAGGCATTCTGCTTAAACAGTTTCTCTATCTTTTGTAACATTCATGTTGTAAAAACTTCAGGGAATGAATGTATTTAGATCAATTTTCTTTGAAAAAATTGGAGATGGAGGAATTACCAGCTACTGAAATGCGGGCATATTTTTGCCTTTAAAGGTGTTAAATGTGTAATTTTTTCCAGAGAATTGTGGCAAACCCTCCTTTTTCTTTCAAGAGGGATAAAAATAACTGTCATCATCATGAACACAAAGCATATAAAGCACACAGTAACTCTATGCTCACACGGTTTCTTTGAGAAATTAGGAAGATCTGGAGAGCACCAGAGAGCTGATAAATCTACACTATGAGAAACAATATGTTGGCCTGTATGTAGCTCTGCATTATTGTTAGACTCTTTAGTATTGAAGGTTTGCATCCCTGTAGCCAATTTTGTATTTCTGATCACAGTGGAAGCACAGTCTCATATTGCACCAATTTTTTTTCATCTTTCAATCCTATAAGAATGCCAGTTTACCATCTTAATTACCTTTAGCAGCAACATTATCTGAAGAAAAATCTTCATATTCTGCATGCTAATATCACAGCTTTTATCTGAGTCTATGCTCTGATGTTATATTTTTTAGCCACAGCATATTTCACCTTGATTTGCAACAAATGACCACATAAAATTAAATGTTCATTTGCAGGGTAACACTACACCCTTAATTGCATCCAGTACTGTACAACAGATGTGCTACTAGTAAATAGTCCTACTTGGCTAGACCAACTTAAAGAAATTCAATATACGAGCTGCTGTGAGCAGCATAACCTAGAGGATAATTCCAGTAAGACACATTTTGAGATAGCTCATCCATTTTCAACAGCAAGACTAACAGTGATCCTTACTGGTAAGCAGTTTTCCTCTTTCATAAATAGCTTCTGACACGAACTGTTACAATTATATTTGTTATAAGGTCCTCATTGCTGCAAAGACTTACTGCTGAGTAGCGAGTAGTACAGAATATTCTCATTGATTTTCAGCACTTATGGTAGACAGGTTCTGCCTCAGACTTCTTGAGTAACCTTGGACAAATCACTCACATCCGTTATTTCAGTGCTTAAACATTCACAAAAGATCGCAATGTCCTTAGATTGGAACACGCTGGGCAGAGAAATGTCTACCTGTGTATTTAGGCGACCCTATTCCTTTAAAAACCTGTGTGTTCTTTTTCCTCCATTCTCAATTATAAAATCAGGACTAAATATATCTTCGGTTTCCCAGTCTGTGTCCAGCTGCCTGCTTATGTTGTAAGATTGCAGAGGTCCCATAACTGACGTGTTTAAAGGTGGGGTCTTAGACAGTGGTTTTTTTAAATACCTTTTGCAGCTTCTATAGAGACAACATCAGGCACACAGCTCTTGTGATCTGCTGTTTCTGAATGGTTAACAAATGTTTTGCACTCCCCATGGCAAGCAGTGACATGCTTTGTTCTAATTTATGTTAATATTGTGAAACATTTTGCAGAAATACTGCAAGAAGCGAGCTCTTACGCTTAATCAGGAAAGGCATACTTAAAAACAGTAGGCTTGCACCAAAAAAAAGCTAGTCCAAAAGACATAAACGTAGTATTACATTTATCTAAATGGAATACGCAAAGAATCCTCAAATAAGCAATGAATAAATTTGTTTCTAAGATGTCTTTTTAGCCTGAGTAGTCCAGTAAGATGTCATGACTGGTAAAAGAATGCAGCTGAGCTCATCCCCTGCGAAACTCACCAAGGTTTCCTGTTGATGGTACTGTAAAACACAGCTTATTTCTCACTTAAACATTGAAGCTTCTTTAAAAGTCAACAAAGCTCAGTGAGACTTATGGACTTACCCAGTATAACACATCAGTCCATCCTTCCATGGTTATACACTGGAACACAGTCAACATTGCAAATGCAAAATTATCAAAGTTGGTTATGCCTCCATTTGGTCCAACCCATCCACCCTTACATTCAGTGCCATTCATGACACACTGACGTCCGTTCCCTGAGAATGCACAAGGTGCTGGATCTTCTTCAACTAGTATATCTGAAAATTGACCAGAAAATTCAGAAGTTTCAGTTTTCAAATTTTTGTGAGTTAATTCTTGACACGAAGAATTAGCAACCCTGTTGGAAGGTAAATCCAGATATCAACCCGAGAAATGCTGAGAAAGGCAGCATAGGAGCTTCAGAGCTTTTAGTCTTTCTCACATCTGCGCCTTACAATAAGTTAATCAACACTGAATGTATAAAAGGGCTCACGTAATTAAGTAGAAAGAAGCATGTAATAATAAAACATAACTTTTTAGAATCTCCTCGCACTAACTTTTTTTCTCTTCATGCCACTTCATACTAACATTTGGACCACCACGGAAAACAGATCTGGACTAATTCCTACATGTAGTCTATTTCATTACTTAGCCATCAGATGAGATCTCTCCCTCATGATGTTTCACTCCCTCAAAATTCTCCCGTAACAAACCTTCATTTCATCATTTCACCTGGATGGAGAACTGTTTTCTTTCTTTACTCATTTCAGAACTGCACTTCTAACCACACTGCCACAGTCTTGAAGGAGAGACACTGCCTGACTGTGAACTCTGGAAAGCGTATCTTCCTTGGAAGAGGACTAGCTAGCTTTTCAGTAATCACAGATTAGAAAAAAAAAAATAAAACAAAAACAACTTCCTGACTTGTCCCTTGTGGATAGTCACCCTTACTGGCTTTACTACTGACACTTCAGTTGCACATTTCAGAAATGAAAACCTATTGAGAGCATGTTCTAGTCACTAACTGGTTTGCATTATGAACCACCGTGAAAATAGGTTACAGCAGTTTTAGTGGTTTTTCAAACCGAAATTCCACAGACTTGAAAGAAAATAAAATTAATCCCTTATTTTAAATAACACTTTCATGGCTTACCTGAATCAATTAGAAAACAAGATTTGTGCATTTTTCCAATAAAAAGTTCCAATCCTATAATAGCATAGATTATGATTACAAACAATACCAAAAGGGCAATATGGAGGAGGGGCACCATGGCTTTTATAATGGAGTTCAGGACAACTTGTAAACCTAAGAATAAAAGACGACAAAAGATATGAACCAGACTTATGTCTTGCCTTACCACATTTTCTATAATTACATATTATTAGAAATTAATGCTATAGGCATGCAGAGTTCTAGAAAAATTTCTACTGCCCAGAAACACTTCATGCTCCTGTAACATGAAATACTTTGTAAGAATCTAAAGTTCTGTGTCAAAGTCTAATTATTCCCTCTGTTAATAAAGGTTATGCCATAGAAATCAATACTTTAAATGTGTCAAGAAGAATTTATGAGTTTTTAAAAAGAAAGGGCATGCAGTCCTGCTGCATGTGTGGCTGTAGGTCATTTTATCTGACCTTTAAAAAGTTCTATACAACACAACTTTGTGGCAAATCTTGAGAAAATGTATGGTCAGCCAATTGCAGAATTGTATTTTTGGTCTGGAGAGATAAACAGAGTAAAGTTACCTGAACAAAGTTACTTTTTCATCAATTTATCCCTCATCTCTTTCAGAACGACTCCATTTTTCTTAACCAAATATTTAGCCAAATCTTGGGTCTACCAAAAGAAGTAATTCTGAGTCTACTGAAGCTGCCACGGTACACCGAGAACCAAACATGCCTCATTTTTATTTTAATAGATTTCCTTTCTGACATTTCATAAGACTGCTTCTTTCTTCACTGAAGTTCTTTTCTAAATATACGCCATCACGATCATTTCCATGTAACAGACTATGATATCATAAACACAGCACTAGGATTCTCCTTTTGAGCGTCTTGGAAAGAGCTGCATTGTAATCCATGAAACACTTACTCAGCCCAAACAGCTTCCACAGTTAATAACATACAGGAAAGACTATCAGAAAATTGCTTTCTTTAAATAATATCATCCTACTTTTTAAGTTTTCTAATTTTTCTGCTAGCTCTACTAAAATAAACAGAAGGCATTCATGTGCATTGGAGGGGGCAGGAAACGTGAAATGTGTAACGTGCTTTGGCATACAGTTACCAACACACAAGCTATTTTAGGACCACCTACATTTCAGATCTACAGGGTTTTGGAATAAAAAATTCTGAATTTTATTTTCTGGTGTATTTGCATTTTAACATGTAATTTACTTTTATATAAAGCTTCTAAAGCTTCCTTTTTAGAAATGTATTCCCCTGTCTGGTTATTGAACTGTGTAAGAAGATCACATACTGAATGAATTCACAATCCTTTGTTCAACTTGAAATAGGGTATCATTCATCTTGAAACTCATTTTATACACATAACCAGATGACAAAAAACATCAACTTTATATTATCTCATTTCTGTCAGTGTCTGGAATAAGAAAGTTAAATCAGAGCAGTTACATTATTCATTCCAACGGAGTTAAATAGAAAAGAACTTACTGGGCACTCCTGATACAAGCCGGAGAGGTCGCAATACACGAAAGGCTCTTAGGGCTTTGACATCAAAGCCACCAGGTTTGCCACCTGAGTGGCTGCCACCTTCTGTTTCTTTGGTTAATTGTTCCAATATTACACTAAATAATCTAGAAAGTGAGATGAAGAGTAAAGTCATCACCATCCATTTACCATGCAAAGGTATTCAGAAATTACTCGAACTGCAGATAATTCTGAAAAGCTGTTCAGCTGACAAAATGAGAGGTGTATTTACACATTAAACCGTGACAGGGAGAGTTATGAAGTGCAAGATTTTCTTAATCCCTCCAAAGAGCAATGATCACAGAGCATCCAATAAATCAGCATTCTGCTTGTATACACATTCTGCTATTTTTAAATAAATGAAGCTTCTTTGCCACTTCTTTGTTCAACCATTTTAGCCATAAGGTTTGAAGAATTAAGTCTTCTCTTTAAAACATGAAATAGATAATCACCAGAAACCATCTGTTTTAATTCTGGTGGAATACACGAACTCCAAGTGACACTGCAGCTCAATATTCTAAATACAGTCAGCAAAAACTGAATATATTAAATGTCCAACTTCTAATAACACCAGAAGATGTTTCTTAAGTATAATATCTTGGAGGGTAAAAATATTCCCAGATGACTCATTTATTATACAGTACTTCACTGCAGAAATGAGCTAGTCATTCATTAGGACAGTTTGGAATGCAAGAGGCTTATTTTTCTTTCCCATTTCTAGCAGCAATTCAAAACGACGCGAGTAGTTGAAGTGCAAAGTAATATTAGGTTTATTTTAGTTTGGACCTGAATTTCAGATGCATAGTTTGAGACTGTGGCTAGACCACGCAAATCATACTATCCTTTGCACAGTCTGTAGTTCAGTTGTTGCAAAATGAACTTCTCCTGAAAGGATTATCAAGTCAGAGTTTTGTGACGCTGGGAAGTGTTTCACACTTGTGAAGGACTCCTAAAAAGGGCAGGTGTTTGGTTTTGCCAAGAAAAGTCTTCACAACTCTGGTTCACAACTCTGGTTCACAACTCTGTCACGTTGCATAGTTGCTAGAAATGGTGCAATATTTAATAAGTTGCCCAAAACTAGAATATTGAAGACTTTCTCTTCCCCCGGGAAGCAAGAGAGCTCTACCTGTCAATACCCATCCCTATTCTGCCTCATCCTCCAGAGCGAAACTCAGCCACAAAGACTACAGATCTTAGAATGAACACCAGCAACCTACGTACTGCTATAACCATAGAAATCCAGACATTTAGTATTTCAGGTCCTCATTCAGCCCTATAATTTATTTGAAGCATAATTCTAAGAAAATGAGCCACCTCAATGATTTCAGAGTGACTGTTCATGCTCTAAAGTCAGACATCATTAAACAGACTTCTGAATCAAGTCCTGAATTCAAAGAATTCAGTTCATACATAATTCAGAAAATTAAAGGGCTACAAGCATAGCAAGGTGCTACAAAACTTTCCTGTACCAGGACCTCATATTCTCACAGAAACCTATGGAAATTATGTGGCATAGCACGCAGGCAAGTAGTAGACTGCTCTGAAAGTAATTCATACACTGACTGGTTTCAGGGAGAAGTGACAAAGGCAGGAGAAAGCATCCCATTCACAGCTATGTCTACAGCTCTGTCATTTTATGTCTGTCCTATAAAGCCGTTAAGGTATAAAACCACGATCTAAAACTGATGTTTATTTTCCTGTACAGTGTACCAAAGTTTAAACACCAAATTTGATGTTGTGGAAAAAAGTCTATATATGTGATTCTTTTGCTAGGAGAGGTTTCTTTTGGTATAATCAGTTACACATTTGGACTGCTACAGTTTCTGCTGAAAAAGCACATGAAGCAAGTTTTACCTACCACATTCAATACAGGACATCATGGTAGCTCTTTCTAAGGTATTAAAATACCTAATGAAATTTCACAATGAAACCAGTCAAATAGAATCAGATCCAGAAGTGATTCCATATGCACCTTGGGTTATATATGAAAATCAATTTTTCACTGGGCTTTTAAGTATTAATTAGATAAATGGACTCACACTTGCTTACTTGCTTATATTGGTTATGCTCTTCATAAAAGAAGAAACGAATTATTGCACGCAGAGTACAAGAACAAAAATATTACTCACAGTTTTGTCAGTGCCTGACACATTATGAAAAGTCCACCTTGTCTTCCAGGTAGACTAATGGCCACCTACACAATAGTTTAGATTCCAAAACTTTTGGGTTTGAACTGGGATTTAAATCTTAGTGTGCTATTTTAGGAACTAAGATGTAGTCATTTTTTATTTTCCACAGATTCAGTGTGAGCATTTGACCTAACTGGATTTAGCCTCCAATAATGAGTGTTTTATGTGTTAATGGAAAATTTTTTAGTTATCATGTATTTAGGACACAGCCAAAGATAGAGGTAATGTTAATTAGACTGCTCCAGGGTTACTCTAACTTCATGGTCACTTGACAAAAGGGAGAAGGTCTATTCAAGTGACTGCCTGGCAGGAGAATAGAGCTCCTATGAGTGATAGTCTCCACACCTGCCCACCAAGCTTCCCCTTCAGGCACAGAGGCCAATCTGTTGAGAATGACCTGACCTGATGAAGAATCTATTTATAAAGAAATTCTAGTCCTGGACTAAAACTGCCCAAATGCTAAGGAACTGGCCCAAATACAATCTTCTCAGTAACATTTACTGTCTCAGAATCAAATAGTTATAAATCATGCATTCATAATATTTGCCAAAATTTAATAATGCTTTACCACAAACTCCTTTACTTTGCATCTTTTTCTTTTCCCTTAATGTAAAGACATAAGACCAGCACATGCCCTAATTTTTGGGCCTTTTCAATTATAAGGAAACCTTTGATACAGTTTGAACTTAAAAATGAAATAAGAATTGCACATCACATGCCAAGGTCGTCTTTGCAAACCAGTCACAACACACAAAGACTTATGTGGTTAATGTTCTCCGTGTTCTATATAATAAATACTTTCATTAAACAAAATTTAAGTACTGAAAATTCCTTTTTTTCCAGTATAATCTGCACAATATTTGGGGAATTGGGGAAATACATGCCTCAATATTAATTTCCTAGATAGCTGAAGGTAGGCTCTTCTAATGAACTAGCACTAGTACTGTCATGCAGTTGCAGGCACAAAATGTCATTTGTTGTAAGCAGGTACATAATGTAAACACAGGATTTTACACATTCTGTAATTTGCATGAGGCTCAAGCAGTCCCTCCTCTGAGGAGCAGAACAAACTTTCCAAGGTTTCCTGGTACAGCAAGGCACACAGGGTTAAAAAAAAAAGGGAGGGGGGGCATTTTTAGCATATATACTACCCCAGGCAAGCCAAAGTCATACACGTCTGGGGCCAGATGTGTAGCACCCCAAAGGAAAGTCCAACTTTCTTCCAGTTTTAGGAAGGTCAAGGAATCATTTAGTTAACTCTGTCTCCCCGACTACTCTTCTCCACTTGGAAACACATGGCTTCTCCCAGAGGTCTTTGTAAAAAAGATGAACCCCAGACAACCGCAGTATAGGGAAAAATGAATAAACAAAATAACAACGTACGGACCTAAACAGATCAACCTTTATCGTATGGAAAGACATCAGGAGTTCACCTTGGAAAAATCAGATGGAAAAGATTCTGCAAGACAACCAAGGAAAATTTTTGGCAGACCTCAGAATTCCCTGGAAACTTTTACTATAAAGCTGTTTGTGCAACAGGGTCTGCAGCCACAGACAGTGCTGAAAACTTCTAGGACTTTGTTTAAAATTTTTCACTCATATCAGTTCTTTTACAGATTTAACTGAAATCAAGTGTAGGGTGTTATTAATAGCCAAACCAACGTCTTTTTACAAAGAAAGGTAAGTTACTTACCCTACTACTACTATTACAAAATCCAATAAATTCCATCCATTTCTAACATACGCATTGGGGTGTAATAATAATCCATATGCTATAATCTTCAAAAATGTTTCAACTGTAAAAATTATCAGGAAGGCATATTCTACTTTTTCCTGTAAAAGACAAAGAAAGTATAATGAAAGACAGCATAATTTAACAGCTCTTTTACAAGTTAGAATTTGCAGGAAGGAGGTAAGTTGTATTGGTTAGGACTAAGGAGATACAACATTTCATGGCAGTTTGTTTTACAGGTTTTAATTGCATAGCACTTAATGATAGCTGTACTGACAAGGTTATAATTACATAATTGCATGAGATTTTCCTGTTTTCACCTTCTGTGAGAAAAAAAAGCTCTGTTTCTGCAAACACAGAAATATACTGTACCTTTGCTTAGCAAATAGTCCCAAGCAGGTCAATAGGATTCTTTGCATTCATTAAAAGCAGAAAATGCTGTGGAACAGGGCTCTGGAAATAATCCTTACAAAGGTATCCAGTGGTATATGTGCTTCTCTGTTTGCTTTATAAGTCTCCATTGAATTACAACCCACAGAGTTCTACCTAATAAGGGAGTTTGAGACACTTATCCCATACCAAGGAGATTCAAAAAAGTTATTTAACAGGGTCTTCACTTAATTTTATACCATGTTGCAAGTTTATCATCTTGGCATGGACATTTACATCAACTTATTCTTCCTTCCACATCACCAGAATTTTTTAAAAACTTGTTCAGGAATACCTAGTGTTGCTCACTTATCACACACAACATTAAAATTACATGGACTATAAATTCTCCGTAAGAATCACAGTCTTCTAACCTCATAAACATAGCACAGACATTACCCATGAAAATATTTGCTACCTGTTGCAGAACTTGGCACTTTCATACGCAACCAAATAAGAAGCAAACCTTAACTGTTTGCAATTTAAACAAGTATCTTTATATTCTCACAGGTAAAGTCTTTAGTTCGAGAAGCTAGATTTCTTTTCCTTGCGAAAAGGCCCTTCAGGGTTGGTTATGCGTAGGATGCAATATAGCCATTTACTAACCTGACCCTGGTGACTCAGTAAATGTAGAGGCTTATCAATAAACCAGATACTGCTCCCCAGGTCTTCATCAGCACCCTGGGATGACTATGATAGATAAGAATTTCTCCTGGTGCAAAGCAAGGATTCCTGGGTCTCATCTCCTCCTCAGCTCAGTCCTATACTCCTGCCCTTTTTCCTCTGCTTTGAGTACACTCCATAAACACTGTCATGCTCCACCCAAGGCAGCTTATGCATGAGATCTTCCGTAGCAGAAAACCTGATGGGCAACCATCTTTCTCCTTGTACTTCCTAATACTTCTTTCAAAATTGTCCCTTCCACTTATCTGTTAACTCATCACCACCAAACTGGAAAACTACTCGGTAACAAGAGTCAAGTAGCCTCACAGAAGAAATGTGAATGGTTTCTGCACCGAAAGCCATCAGATTTCTTTGGCTAGAGAACAACCACAGAGATTACAACAAAATGAATTATCAGTGTTCCCAAGAAACATACTGCAAAAACGCTCAAATCAAGCCAATCCTACCACATACGCATTTCACAATAACAGCTATTTCTGTCTCCCTGTATATAACTAATTCTGCAGCTTGGCTATAGAAAGATAAATAATGTAAGACAACATAAGGGAGACAAAAATATTACGGTTGGCATTTGCTACGGGCAAAATATATAATGGAATCATAGTAGCAAGAGAAAAGGTGAGACAAAAGAGATAGGAAGTTTCATATATGCAAAATTTCAGTAGCTTCTTTACATAAATAGAACACAGGACATGGACTGGATGGGACCTTCTGGGCCAAGATGACCTCTTGGGTCATTACATCCAGTGTCTTGTTATTACAGTCAAATATGTAATTTAATTCCACCCATCAACCTACCAGATTTCATCCCAAAAAGCCGCTTTGCCCCTCACTGGTCCCCTTCAAAGAATGTTCTAGTGCTCTTCTGGTATCTGGGCTAGGCAGCAATCCTAGTCCCAGCGCAACTTGCTTTATGGTCACACGCTCTCACAGTTCATTTTAATGGGACAACTCAAATGTCACAACTCTAACCTATCATGTATTATCCATCTTTTAAAATAATAGCGGTCTTGTTCCTGATTATTTTATTTCTTTTTTATAGAAGCAGGACTGTTTCCTAAACAGTATTGCAAACATGGGACATAAGACAAGCTCACTTTTTTAAACCCAGTGGTGGGCTTAAGGTCAGTGTGTGTCCCTTAGCAGACGGACCATAAGAAACCTTGACAGCTGGATCGACAGAAGCCACATGAATCTCAGTAAGGAAAAATCTAACCTTGTGCACCTTGTGTTAAATAATCCCACACCAACAGGGGCTGAGAAGAGACCTGGAAGTCACGGTGGGAACCAAGTTAAGTACATCCTCATTGTAAACTGGATAAATTCCATGTTGGGCGATATTAGGAAGAGCATGGTGAGCAGACAGAAATTATTATCCACCTCTACTCAGTGCTGTGAGGCTGCAACACTACTGCAGTTTGGGGTCTCTTAGTTTGAAAAAGGGCGTTGAGAAAGGCAGACTCCAGTGAAGGAAAGATCTCCTCTCCAGCAAAGAGGAATCTAAGAGAAGGTCTAGGAGTAGACTACAACTACTTAAAGAGGGGTTAAAAAGAATCTGAAGCCAAATGCTAAGTAGCAGCACACAGTAAAACAGAGGGAAACAGCCACAAGCTGCAGGTTTGGAGATGGATGTTAAGATGTTAAGGAAAACTTCTTTATCAGAAGGGTAGGGAGGAACGGGAGCGTACAGCTTCAAAGCAGGAAGTTGAAGACGCAGCTAGGCAAAGGTACAGCTGACCTGATCTAGTGTTGGCAACAGTCCTGCTGGGAGCTGAAGGACTGGGTAACATTCAGAGGTCTCTCCCAGTTAACAGTCTGTAATTTCGGTTATTCCGATATAATTCTGATAATTCTTACATGATCATAGGGAAAAGCACAGACAGATTCAGGGCATGTACAACTACCTACACCTGCTGTACACTTAACATGTAAAAGCCCCTGTGTTCTACGTAGTGTTGAACACTGGGAAACTTTTCTTTCTTCAAATAGTAATGTTTCCTTCCACCCTTGTTCCCTGTCGTCAAGCATATATATGCCTGGTTCCAGAATTTGCCCCTAGAAATGTGTATTCATAATAGATACAAGATAGAATCAGGGATGATGCTATTAACAGAGCCAATGGCACAAGGCAAAGATGCTTTGTAACAATAGCCACTGGGCAATCCAAGAGCCCCCATTTCTTAAAAACCTTGAGAAAAGGAACACAGATATTTCTGTATGTCTACAACCAAAGCAGCCGTTATCTTCCAGTGTTTCATTTTAACTCCCATCCTCCCTCTCCTTTTTTTTCATGCTCTCACACACTATTTATTTATAAATCTCAACTTGTGTCTTCTACAGAGGCCAGACGAATGACGTGGGCCAGTAGTTAACCATATTAAAAGTACAGGCTGTGCTTTCTTTACAGACTTTTTTTTAAGAGACAGCCAACAGATGTTCTAACACAAACTGCACCCTTAACAACCCACTCACCCTCAGCAAGGTTCTGGCAGTCCCTTCTCACACCTCTGTAATTTCTTGCCAGTCACTATAGACATCAATTTTTGCCTCTACAACTGAGATACATCAGTAGGCCATACATCACCTAGCATGTGTAGAGCTTACGCAATCCTTGCTCAAGAGTAAATAAAGTTTAATCTATCATATCATTTTCAGTATTACTGAGGGAGTTGCAGAGGTAGAATTGCTATTTAAAAATAAATCTAAAGCAGTAACAGGTAACTTAAAAATACAGGCTGAAGGCTGCAGTTCTAACAGTTTGATACACACATTTATCTGCCTTCTTTTCTCTACAGTGGAGAAAACTATCCCTGCACATCTTACTCTGTTCAAATTAGTTGAGATCCTGAATTGAATGCTTTACTTCATTAAAAATGGAAGTAGGAACACAAGACAACCAAACAAAATATTATATACATAAAACAATGATTGCCTGAAAAACAAGATCTGTATTGAAAGAAACTGAGAAGACAATTTTGGTTCTAAGAAATCACACAGATAAATTAGAAATTGTACATAATTTCTAATATCTATTACTGCATTTAGTTCTACATTGCATCCCAAAAGTAGCAGAGAAAAAAACCTGACAGCTGTAAATTAAAAGATGCAAAGTAAAAACCTATGTCTGTGTTACTAAGGCTCTAACTCTAGGGCTGTTCAGGTTAACAGGAGTTTATTCACTGATTTGATGCCACGCAGAGCTAGGACATCTCCCTTCACAGGCGGCTGATTCCTGCAAGGCTGTCTAACACTTTTGCTAATGTTGCTCAAAATGTTCACGTCTCAGCCATCTATTTTCTGAATATATGATGCAACAGCAGCACTGCTAAGATGCACAGCCCTTCTGACTGAGACCAAAGAGCTCCACTTTGATGTTGATCATCGTGTTACAAAACAAGGGCTACCCTTATCCACTCAGTTGCAGTGAAGTCATCAGAACCTCATTTTCTCAGCAAAAAAATGCTTTTGCTTTCTCATTTGAAGTAAATCAGCTTAGCAGAAACCCTGTTGCTCAGGAAGAATTTTTCCTCCACCCTAGCCAGATGGTGTACATTAGTCATCATTTATTATCTTCATATTTTCAGAATCTCTGAAGGAAATATGCAAAGCTATGTTATAATGTGATGCACCAAAACTCTGCATTTAACTTCAGATGTCTCACAAGATAATTGCTTCAAAATAGAAAGTGATTAACTTGCAAAACTTTAATCTATTATGCTAAGTAATTAAGTCTTCTCATATTAATTTCTATTCTCCAGGTATGAGAGTTCAGAATTATTTCTTAATTAGGGAAATACATTTTTGCATCTGGAGTAACATACAAGTATCAGAGTAAAAACTGCTTAGCAGATAAAGTGGTGATTCAGTTTAAGCAAAGTAACCAACTGATCAATTTTCTGCCATTTAGACATACACCACACCCATCACTTTGACATTCTTGCTTTCAGGACTGATAATCAATCATGTGTCATTAAGTAAGATGAGTAACAGATACCTTGTCAACGTACAAAGCCATTTACCTTTCTGACAAACAGCCATTCTTGCAAATTCTGCCACTGGGAAAACACAGCATTTCTAAGACAGAAAAGTGACTGAGTTTTGCATTTTGAAATGTAATAATTTCATTTTTCACTTCATATACCTGTATTACCCTAGAAATAATTTGTAAGCTGCATCACAGTAATACTAAAAAAAAAGGAAAGTAAACCTATTAATTTCCATATGTGGAAAGTGTTATAGTAGTTTCTAAATATAGAAAAGGAAACAAACATGAAATCCATATACCTGGAAAAGGAAAACTGCACTAAAGCTTTACTTTGTTTCCGCTTTTAAAGCTAAGGAAACAATTTATTTCCTGGATTAGACAAAAAAATTTAATCCCCTTTTATTAGAAGAATTAGAATTATTTATTATCACTTAAGAATTCAGTGATAACTATTGGATTAACTATATCTTTAGACACATAATAGCAAATAAGGGAGGGAGAATTTGAAAAAGCAATGTTTTAAGGATTTGTGTTCTGATCAATCCAATTAAGTTACATTCTGCCTTCCTGACCAGTCCTGATCCACCTGAGGGAATACAGCTACTGCTCTCATCTGTGTCACAACAACACTGATGTAGACGGGTAAATGCAGCTTTGCTTTCTGACAGAGGAGCTCTGCAGCAATAGTTACATACCCCTAATTATACCTCGTTAATCCTGACATTGGTCATTTTTTCCATACTTCAAGTTCACATGATGTTCCATGTACACAAGACCATTTTACGTTTGACCAGCAATGTCCCCTGACCTTACGCTGCTCCCAGGACAGTGTCATCCCCACATCTCAGAGTACCAATAGCTGGACAGAGCTCAGAATTCCTGAGAACTAGGATTCCAGTACAGGGAAGAAGATAGCTTGTGTAGACATTGTATTTTAAAGAATCACATCACTGCTCCTATGGATTCCTCTTGTGGTTACTAAATTACCTCGTTTGTTCCCAGCTGAGCAGCAGCATTGCTCCTTAAACAGTAACTGCTGAACAACTTTATCAAAAGGCAGCCCATCGAGATCCATATACTAAACAAAAATATTTTATGAAGGTGTGGACCAAGATCTAAACAGTTCTTTCCAAAACTCAGAAATTTGGAAGGGGTTAATGGAAAAAGTACCGATGTGGCTAAGCTACTTTCATATATTAACTTATTGTATACCTTCATGCATTCAGGTTTTGGGAACCTCTGAGAACGTATTTCCTAACCTTTACGTTACTCTCCAGCAGTCAGAGCTCTTGAAGCACGTTCTTGAATTTACAAAAGTAACTCCTACAAAAGTGTAAGGAATCTAGCTTTAGTTATGAAAGCCTGAAGTAATAAAACTGCAATGGATACATTGGCTCACATGTAAAATCCAGGGCAACCCCAGGCAGGAATGTGGCATTAGGCCAAGAACTATCTCCAATCTTCTGAGGCTCTTTATAGGACACCATCATACTACTGCATATCCCGACACTTTTTCAGTTAGCACTGGTACATCTGATAGCAAGGCTGATACTTAAAAGTCAATACCAAGTGTCAACTCCACGTTTAGAAGTAGAACTAAGAAGGTGCTACACCCCATAAATGTTCTTAAACCAGTTTTATATAAAATTGAAGGGATTTCATATTCCTAGTACCACTGCCAAGCAACAAATCTCACTTACAGAATTTTCACTGTTTCCAACAAGGAAACAAAATATTTTTTGAATTGTGAATTCACGATCACTTGGTATAGCCCCAATTAACAACAGTTCCACCCTCTAGACCTCACACATGCATTTATGCTTGCAAGAAAAGAATGTGCAATCAGGCATCTCAAATACTGAGCACAGCAAATGAACAAAACAGATGCACAAGCTATATGCTGAAATGTAACTAAGTTTAATTAAGAGTAATTAAGTTTCTTAAAGTTCTTTTTTTTTTTTATTGATGTAGCCTGAAGCAGCATTTGAATAACTTACCTCACTGAAACAGCATCTCAACCTTCAAAGAGAGCTTTGGGTAGCAGTAATGCGTATACTTTCATCTGACAGGTTCTGGCAGCCAGAGATAGATGAATAAGCAGATCGTGTCTAACACTGATTACTTTTTTCATTATTTCCTGTAATCACTTCCTCTAAATACACTGGAGACCAGCATTTCATCTTTGAGTGAGATTGCTTCTCAGATTTTTAATCGTATATTATCCATTTTACCTTGTAAATAACACGATAATGGACACCTCAGTTCCGTAAATAACCATGTATATAGGCAAGAATATGTTGCATCCAAATGACACATTTTCATACTGTCTACAGGCATCTGTGTGGATCCATGCTGCCTTTATTCATGTAAAAGCTCTATTTACTACCTATGCTAAATACTATTTCTCATAACATTAAATACAGAAAATCCAAGTTCTTTCTCTAGTTTTTTCCTATGTTATATTTAGGCAGAACTCTCTCTGCTCTCTGACAGGTAGTATAGAGCTTTGCCGAATAACAGCTAGGTGGAAACAATAGACACATCCTTTCTTTATATATATTATTAAATGGACTATTTGCACTCCCTTACATACCCTTAGAGAGGCACAGACTATCTTCCTGTTTCACATTGTTCTGAAGGAACAAGGCAAACGGTATGATTTTGGATATTTGCTCATAAATTGCTAAAACTGTAACATGTGAAACATGAAATTCACCATCTACTGAAAAGTTATCAACAAAGGGAAAATGGACCAATCACTTCTCATGGGCTGTAAACTTGCACAGTGTGAAAGACAAGATGTGGAAATGCTGGGCAGTGACATACTAGTTCCAATCCTAAATCCATACAACTCCTACTGAAGGCTGAGCACAGTATGCAAAAGAATCTGAACTGCACCAGAGAAAGCAGACCGAGCAAGCAATAAAGACTATAACGGGCAGATAATCCAAATTACCTGGGTGTCTTTCTGCCACCCTCTAATGATACTCAGGAAAAGAAGGTCAGCAAAATGAGGACAGTAAAAGAGACAATATTTATGTATACTAACTATTCCATTGTCACATGATTTTATCTTACATAGTCAGCCAGCGTCAGTGTCAAGTGATGAATTAAACCTGCATGTAGTCACAAAACAGCATTAAGGTAATGTTAAATCTATTTTTTTTTACTTGCTAGCAGTTATTTAATTGGCTAGAAACCAGGGGCTGGGAATGTTACTAGGTGTCAGATACTTGACTGAACATCCTCAAATCCTCTGAGAATTTATAAACCAAGAGAACTTTCTAATCCCTCTAAATTCACCTCTGACTACCAGAAACACACAAGCAGAAAACAGACATGAGTACCAGTAAATTGTCTAACATTTCCTTTTTATACATGTTGGAACTTGGAAAGCTTTCACTTTATACAAGACTAGTAACAAGCCTACTTTCTCTATTCAACAAATGTTTCTTAGATACAGACTTCCCAGAACATTCAAAGAGAAACTAAAATACAAGGGCAAGTAAAAACAAAATTTCCAAAAGCCAAAATAAATTCTTTTTCCTTAAAACAAAAAAGCTCAAGACCTAAATTTCTCCAATTAAAGCAAAGCAAACCGTAATGCATTTCAGTATGAAACATAAGGAAAAAAATCTGCTCCGAAAATACACCTACATGAGCTTTCCTCATGTTTTCTGTGAGCACATATGCATGTTCTTGCTAAGTACACTTAAAAAAAATAAAAAATATATATTGATACTGCATACGTGTTTCTTAAAAAGCTGTCAAAAACGTAGCAAACCTATTCAGAGCCTATCCGCTTTTTGCTACGCCCATTTTCTGATTCCTTCATAGTTTTCCAACCCACTGTTCTGTTCTTTGACTCACACAGTTCTGAAACAAACAAGAGAGTGGCTCATGTATCAGTTCCTGGTCACTTTGTCCTCAGTTTTTACGTAGGTGTGCTTGCCAAAGCAAGTGTCCATCCCAACATTCAGATTAATTTTCAGGAGATACTTCATGCAAGTTTTCTGCAAGTCACTCTGAAGGAACGTGGCATCCCAAATGAAAAGGAAGTGAGAGGACCCAAAAGGTAACATTTCTGTGGGGCAGCTGTCCATTGACAGCTCTATAACGTCCCAGCGCTGTGTTTTAAGAATGTGAAGGACTTTCTGTAGAAAAAAGATTAAAACACAATAGGGAAAACAGATTGGTTTTGTAGTTATGCACTGCTCTGATAGTGTCAGCGGGGAAACAGAACAGTGACATCCTCACTGAGTGGTTTTTGCCTTAGATTTATCCATCTGATTGCAAATTTAACTTCCACTTTCTTTACAAAACAACCAGGTAACTGATACAATAGCTTCACTACAGGCCTCGGTAACCTGTCAGGTACATGACTGCAGTAGCTCTGCCTTTGTCAGTTTAAAAACTACAGAACTGTTTATTAAAAGCCTACCCAATGGAACAGTCTGTTTTTCTAAACACCTTTAGCAGACTAGAAACTTTCACTGTGTAAGGCTAAATAATTCAGTGTTAGCTGGATTTTGTTTGGGTTTGTTGGGGGTTTGGGGTTTTTTCCCATTTGTTTGGGTTTGGGTTTTTTTGTTTGGTTGGTTGGTTTCCACTATGGTGGAGGAGGTTAAAGAAATACCCATGAATAAGGCTTTCAAAAACTCAAGGACACAAGCAAGATCTGTACCTACCATATAATCATCCTTCTCAAGTTTTAAATGGCAAGCTCCTAGATCAGTTGTCAACCAGGGAGCTGTGTCCTACACCTGTGGTCTACTATTGCCTCCTAAAAGCCAACAAGATCAACAAAGTATTTTTTTTATTTCAAATACTCTGCTTCTGCAGAGCAGCCGACTTCCATGGCTGGAACTGGGTCTTCTGTAGCAGGACAGAGTACAGAATTAAAGTATTTCTTAAAAATCAACAAGGGCTTTAAAAAGTACTAGAGGACATGATTCCCTTGTGTTGGAATAACAATGTAAAGAAATCTGATCAGAGAAATATTTAATTCCTAGATTCTTATTAAATATTTCCTAACATCAGACAATCATTAGAATTTCACACAGGAGGTGCTGAACGCAATACACGATGTGGATACGACACTTCTATACCAAGGAGAAGGTATGACTGGCAAATAACGTGTTCCACTGTGAAAGGTCTAATGCCTCTCTAGTAATGACATGCTACATTCTCTACCATCTCTAAGAATTGTTTTTGTTCTAGGAAGAATTTCTTAACTAATTAGACACACGTTAACTTATATTTGTTAGTAGGTAACACGCAGTACTGCACTATAATGGTCGAGTCTAGGAAAACTGCACTACTTACAAGCGGACAACCTGCCAGAGCATTAAAAATCATAAAATACAAAAATGTCAACAGCAATAATGTTAATGAAATACATTTTCAGCTATAGGAGAGGGCAGGATAGAACACTCCCTGTAGACGCTGCTCGGAACAACAACGTGAAGAACAAAAAAAATGCATCTATCTGAACTGACAGGAGAATGGCCTGCAATATCCATGAAAATGTTAAAGCACAACTTTCCCCTTGGATTGTCTCAGTTTATTGAACAAGTTCTTTCAAGTACTTCTCCTGTGGTTGTTTTTGAGCCAAATACTTGAAGTGTCTATTTAATTAAAATTTTATTCCACAATCATCAAAAATCAAAGCTCTTCCTCTGATAAGACTTTGTTATGAAATAATACCTTGTAGTAAATTCCAGATATGCAAAATTTAACACCTGCAGAAACAGCTATCTCCTTGCACCAATAAAATGCAGGGAGAGTCCCATTTTCTGTGCCCTGTATTTGAGTAGTATGAAAAGGAAGACCTCTATAAATCTGCCAAATCAAACAGAAGGCTCCATGAACATGAGAAGATTCTCATCATGCATCTGAGGGTCAGAATGCTCTGGCTCTTCCATAACCAAGAAAATGCAGATCTGTAGAGAAAGTAGAGTTTCAAGGAGAAACAAACTCTTCTGCCGTGACAGTGTTCAATGGAAGCCCACTGCTCCCTATAGTAAAAGGACAGTAGCCCAGACATACATGGCAAACAGAGCACCAGGAGATAAAAAAAAATATTAGGTGGTGGGACAGCTCCCTATAAACATAAAGGAGCTCCAAAAAAATTTTTTTAATAGCACATCTAAACCACCAGTTTGTACCCAGTCCACAAACAAGGTCAATGATGTACCTGCTTTGATTTCAGCTGTGCTCGGGTGCAACACTGGCCCACTCTTCTGGAAATTCATTTAAAAATTAAAACGTATTTAGCTTGGTTCTAGCAATAGCACCATCATGAGGCCTTGCTCTCTTCACTTGAGCCATGACAGAAAAAATGTTCAAAGTAACAATAAATGTACTAATTTTAAAAGAAATAAACGCATCAAATAGTACTGATAGTCATTGCTAAAGCATCAGGAAAACTTGCCACAGTAAAACCAAAAGCGAAATATCTGAACAAGTTGAAAAAAATATTTTTTTGTTCGCTTCCTATGATCTACAGATCAAACCTTACTGACAAAAATCTCTGACTTCTGATAGAAAAGAAAATAGAACTCTGCCTGCCCTGGAGTCAAATTTCTTTCTTCTCTATGGATGAATCAGTTTTCCTTCTATCTTGCAGAATGTTACTAACATTAGTTAGTGCCCCTCCAGACCTGCTACAGTTACAGCTCCAGATTCTACAAAAAACTACGCATGGGTTTTTTTAATCACATAACCAGCCATAATATTAAAAAAATCTCAAACACTTCTAAGGGCATTCACGTAATTTCAGAGTTACAATGCAGAGTAATTTTCTTCATCTCCTGGACTGCCAAATGGTATGAAAGGTATTTAGGTTTTGAGTTCTTTATTTCATTTTCCACTTCTACAGAGAACACTATTTATCAGGAAGATTATTTTGCTACTCTTATCATTCCCACCCGAACTGCATCCAAGCCTTTTTCAATTTATTCCCCTATCTGGGATACCAGTTTTGATTTCCGGAGAACTCACTGCCCACAACAATATCTAAGTTGCTCTATCACCATTTCAAGTCCATTTCCATTAGCACTGTAACACAGTTCGAATAGACCATTACCTGCTTTTTCTCCACCTGTAAGACTGCCCTCCAGCTGATGTGAAACACCCCAGTCCCTGTGACTTTCTCCCATCTACTCACTGAGACAGCCCCTAAAGCATATTTACAGGTTGTGGTCTCAAACACAACTACGTGGAACAAGAGTTGTTACCTCCCTTTTGGAAAAACTAGGCTTTTCCCCCTAGTGAACGGGAATCTGCTACTTCCAAGTAGGCAAGAAAAAGCTATTACCCTGATCGGATACAAAAAAATCACCAAAAGACCAAGAGCCAAAGCTGCTCCTCTTTCAGTTATATGCACAGAATTTAGAAAAACTCATTTACTGAAGGTGTTCATGTGTAGCCAATCCTCCATTTTTCCAGCTTTTGTGTACTTCAATACTTGTAAAAATGAAACAGGCAGCCTTAGGAATCCCCCACAAGCTCCTTTTCTGATTTGACCCATTCTAAACCGTTCGTATTATCTCTCTGGTATCAAATTTGCTGCTTAGAGCAATGGAGATACTCAGTCCAGCCTCTAAATCTTTTCTGTTGCACGAGAAGAAAAAAGAATAATCTTCACTTCTACGTTCTCTGATTGCCCAAGTGAGCACATTTCACAGCCTGAATAGCTGAACTGAAAATGCTATTAGACTCTCACTGTTTCAGTGATTTGAAGAAAGCTCTAAAATGTTATTAACCTATTTTAACTTGTAATTAGCGTAAACAACTAAAATACAAACCTTAATTGTACCTTAATTGCCTGGAAAGCGCTGACAGATTGAAATAAGGTTATACTGTGTATTGTTTTTAAAAGTAGCTATTTAAATATTTACAAATATTTCCACAATTCACTACTACGACATCAAATGGCCCGGAAAAATACTTTAAAAACTGAAGTCTGAAAATTAGCCCTTAACATGAGATGAAGACTAAACAAAATTTACCCTACACAGCCTCAATTCAGAATCATTTTGGAATAAGTGAGCACCATTTTTTGTCCTCTTTTGCTAAATGGAAATTCTACATTGCAAGTATTCTAGTGTGACTCTATAACACCAAGCCCTTGAATTTGAAAAGAGGGTCTTCATCTTCACAGAAAAAATACCCAGTACTCTGCAAACCGAGTCCTCAAACAGAAACAAACTGCTTCAATTAAAACTCTTTCTTCTGCTTAGTGCTATTTCTAACTTACAATTTGCCAAAGGCATTGTTTTACTCATGTTTCGACGGAATACTTAGCACAGCGTGAAATAGATGGCATCTCCTCTGTAGCAAAAGTGAAAGGTTGACTTCTGCCCTGGGCATCTTTTATTTCCTATGAAAGCTTAGAGGTAGAAACTGAAGCATGATAATTGAACCTTGAAGGAAAAAGTAGTGACATTATAATAACTGCTTCTGTCAAGTGATAAATATCCTGTGTTGCAATATATTTAATTTGTAAGAATAAATTGATAGGGCTAATAAACATGGAAAGGGAGTTATGCCATACCACACAGGATGTGCTGACAGCTAGCTACCACAGTTGCAAGTAAAGGCGCAGGTTACTATCTGACCAAAAAAAAAAAATTAATTTTTTAATTCAGCATTTACATTTATTATACATGGCATATTAAAAAGGTGGTTTTCATATTCTCCAGCACCCAAGGCATAAACCTGAAAGTGCCAGTGGAAATAACAAATTATGTAATAGAAGTGTGTAAAACCTGAGGCAATAATACGTCATAGCCAGAATCCAGTGGTTTTGCTCAAGTGACACACACATTTGCACTCAGAAGTTTTGCTTTTTTATCCTTTGGTTAAAGCTATCAAAGCAGCAGTCTCCTAGTGAGGTGTGTCAGAACTAATGTAGCTGAATGTAGTTCACTGTAATTGAAAGTAATTCAAGCTGTCACATTTACTGTAACGAGAGGTCACATCTCGAGGGCCATAAATGTTGTTCACATTAATCGTAACTGACACCTCCCTCCTCCTTCAGGGAAATTCAGCCATATTACATGGCTTAGTTCACATTCTTTTTAAGCATCTGAACTTCTTCATGTTTAGAGATTTTTGTTATTTGTTCTGGATTTGGTTGGGGGATTTTAAAGAAAAATAGGCAAAATAACAGCGACAAATTCTACTTGTACATTATGATTAAGTCATCTCACAGAAAAGTACATAACAATAATTACAATTACACTGATCTCCAAAAATCACACAGATTACTAAAAATTTTGACCTAAAATCTCCCTATTCTGGAAGCAGAAACAGTTCTTAAATTATACGTACGCGTAGGCCATATTCAAAAGCAGTAATTAAGAATGCAACGTACTACATAACAAGCCACTGGACCGCATGCGTTCATTTTGTACTGGTACTGAAACATGAGGATTTCGGAACCATGAAGTCCCATAGTGAACAACATTATCTGTACTGACTGTGGCAGGGAGCGAACCTCTGTTCTCAACATGATCAGGTATTCAAGCCTGATGTTTAAGCTATGATATCATTTCCTTTCTAAATACTAACTAGTCATTTGGTTTTTTACACCATGTAAGACTAAACCTTTTCCCATCTCCTCCCCCATCTGACAGAGCTACACACTTGAAGAAAGCTCTTCAAAGCACTGCATGCATGTGTTTGACAGGTATAATTATCACAGTTTACAGAAAAGGACAAGATTTTAATCTGCATGCTTACTTCATCCTGGAAATACAGTTAAAAGATTAAAGATGGCAAAGAAGAAAAAGTTTCATGCAAAAACACACTGGAGAGAGTATGATGTGCTTGTTGACCAGAGAATAAGCTTAATTTCTTAGTTTTATTTTTGTCAGGTTGACAAAGAATCTGTCTTGAAAAGTTAAGTACCCAAGCCATAATAAACAAGTGGTATCTTAACTCGGATTGAAAGCTTAGGGATTTTTCTAACAGATATTTGTGGGAATGCAGAATATAAATTTTCATTTGTTCACAGCAACAAACAATATTTATGATACAAAGGTTCACTGATGACTTTCAGAACTGAGTATTAACCACTGAAGAAGACAAAAACAGGAATACAAGGACAGCTTTAATTCTAAAATAGATTAGAATAATTTGTTATTCTTTGAAAGGCAGATAAGCTTTAAATTTACTATTATTTAAACTGGAACACAGCCCCACAAGAAAATCAGTTGCTTGATCCTCCTTTAGCATAAATCTGTAGTAATGCCACTGAAATCAGATCAATTAGATGAGTACATGAATTTTAGAAAAATCAACACTGAAAGACTCCAGACTATCACAGATCACAACTCTTCAGACAGAAGTTATTTTTTTAAAGACCTATTTTTCTGTTGCCTGACAATGTCATTTAGTTTTGGTGAAGCATCCGGCTATTGTGTAATTTCCTATAGTAGTATTTGGTGTAACACTGCATAAAACATTCCTATGATCCTTGCAGCAAAAGTGTGCTGAAAGACCTAATCCTACTCTTCAACACAAAAGGAACACAAAAACTCCCCAAATTATTTCACTGAAATAAAAAAGGCCACAACACTGTTACTCCTTTTACTTATGATTAACCTGAACTATTGCTACATTTTTAACAGCATCACTCACTTCTTAGAAATAAATATAGGTTTTGCTTCAAATCAGGTATGCACTTCACGTCTTAGTATTTCCACACTATTACATAATATTTGCTCTGCGCCAGTACCCATGACATTCTTGATGGTTCTTGTACCAAATATATGATCTGCAAGAATGAAAACATGACTTACATCTAAAATAGTTCTCCATCTTAGTCTTACCTGCTTTATAATTTCATCAGTTTCTTTCTCTGCAAGAGACATTTCAGCATTTCTGCCCAAGAACCTCATTTATTCCGAATTTCACGGGTTATCATTAATCCATATGTTTCCAATATATTATCACTTAGGAAAGAAGTTGAAAAGTCATAGTGAAATTATATTACAATACATCATTCATTGCCATTAATCCCTCACCATTACAAAAAGTATATAGAATTAAATACCCACAGGCCTTTCTAACTAAAGCAAATGACTTTTGCTTCACAAATACTGCCTGTCTTATTCTATAAAGAATAAGCCAGGAAGTAAAAATAGATGTAGATAATGAAACACACACTGCTATTGAATCCTAAGAGATTATGGCCATTTGAAAGGTGAGTTATTTGCTTAGGATTCTCAGTGTGTGCTTCAATAACCCACCAATCACTAATTTCAAAGTTTTTGGTGAGAAGCAGGAGCAGCACCAATTAACTGCTTGGAATAAACTCTGGGTGGTTTGGTTTTGCAGATATTCTAGAGATTATTTTTCTACAGTAATTTCACCAAAAAAAATTAGTCTAGCACTTTATTAGGTTTGGGGGTAGATCAAGAGACATCTTATTACTATGTCATTAAGTTTAGATCAGTATCTCTTTCCTATATTATTGATTCTTTGCTGCACTCTTTTCCAGCAGAGTTGGCAGTGTTGAGATAACATGAAGTTGGGGGACCCAATCCCGCAAAAATGAATGTCCTGTTCCCTCCAACTGGACATGTGTTCCCATCTCACCCCTGTGGTGTTTAGAAAGCTATTCTAATCTCCAATGTAACTTTACTCACAGCTAGTTGATACCCAGTTGTTCTTGTACCAACGCTACCTTTCAGCTTAAGCAGATTTTCCCTCCCCCTCATGTTCCCCCAATGAGATTCTCTCTCTTCTATTTTCCTAGCTGAAAAATGTCATGCTGTTACAGTTCCCTGTTATGAAATAAGTTTCCTTTACACAGTCATCCTATTATCTTTCCTCTGCACCTATTTATTCAACTTGATCCAAAAGAGGACGATTAATTTACCCTCTGTCAGAAAGCAATTTCCATTGTGACAAAGTATGCACATAAATCTGTTATGTAATTTAGAAATACGCATTTCTTCTACGTCTCTGTTTCAGTGAATCTCTCTAAACTCCCTACCTTCAAATCCTTACTTTAGGGTCAAAATTGTCACTGTTTGAACTCCACCAAAGAACCAACACTAATTTTTCCCAATTGCATTTCATCAGAATTTCTTACACCAGTTTTTGAAGAGCCCCAGGTTTCCATTTCAGTAGGACACCTTAACCATTTATCCTTTCTACAAAAACCTATAGAGCTTCATAACGTTTCACACACGGGGAGTCCTTTCTGTCAGGATCCTTAAAATGTACATTTATTTTCATAGAGAAAAGGATTATTCCGGTATGTTTGCGTAAAGTCTTTTCCTGTGTTACATAAGCCTTGACGACGTCCGCACTGTTGTGTATTTATCAAGTCTAGAGTTAAACAATATTCTCTTCTATGTCAAAAGGAGCAGGACTGAATCCAGAATTTGGAAAGTATCCAGTGATGCTTTGTTGTGGTAATGTTTTCTTTGGATGAAATATGTTGGACAAACGCAAAGCCTTTTTACTATTGTTACAAAATACGGTTAGATTAGGTCTGCAGGCTACATACTTGTCATTTAGATTCTGTGACAGCACCGAGAAGAGCAGAGAGAAGTTAGCCAGGCAAACAGCCCTTGAGGTTGTTGGAAAAAATCACATATTTATGTAAAAATTAGTTTATATTAGAAGGAAGAATTAATTTTTTACGTTTACTTGCAGTCTTCCAGAAGTACAATTATCAGGGGCAACACTATGTAGCTGTTTATTTTCATATGTTTTCTATAGTATATACTGACACAGATCACTTAAAACGCTTTCATCTGTTCTTTGTCCGTCTCTTGAACGAGTTTACCCTTTCACATTAACTTGCTTTCCCAAAAGATAACAAAAACACTTCACGCAGCACCATTCTGAGACTACTTAGCCAAGCTGAAAGAAGGTCATTTAAGTGTTACAATACTTGCAATAATCTATAGTCTCCTGTCTAGCAACTAAGACTAGAGAATGGAGTACTAACGACATTTTATGCCTTGGTTTGGTCTTGGTTCATTATATAAGAAAGGGATGTGATATCAAATAAGATTAAATTACAGGGCGTATTTTCATTTCCAGAGCATTATGTGTTGAGATGCCATCCCCTCCTCCCTCTGGAAAAGCATGAAAGATCTCAAAAAAAAAAAAAAAAGGCCAAGATAACTCAGTTCAGGTGCTGGGTGATCCAGGGTATTTTTCAGACCAAACTCCCCAGCCACTGGCTACGAAGAACACTGCTTCCTTGGAGGACCTGAGACACTGCAAGTCAAGTAAACTGAAGTCAGGCAGCAAAATATTACTACAGTGATGGGACAATGAAATTTATTTGGTATGCTAAAACAGAACACTGAAGACAGAAACTGATATCAAGCTTCCTTACCTCCCTAGTTTCCCTTTAGCTCCAAGTTTCACCAAATTCCACAATTCAGTGTAAAACAAGTTTGCAAAAATGAAAGAAAAAATACACCATATTTGCTTATATTTATTGCATTCTCCTGCCTTTTTCACTTTACTACGTTTGCTCTAAGCTGGAGAAAAATACTTTGTGTTCACCTTATGTGTCATTACTTTAGACTGTGTATCACAACAGGTATTTTACTTTTAAGTTCCTGCTAAGCTTTAATCATTTGTTCAATTAGTTTACCTAAGTCAAGAGGAATTAATACACATATATACAGTAAACTTGATTGCATCAAGGACAGATGCATGGAGATGTATTTATCTTTTTAATATATGTATTTTACCTATAGTGCTAATAGCAAAGTGATCATAGCATAAATAGGCAGACTAGTGTCAACTGAACCTAGCTGAGTACTAGTAGCCTCAAAGTTGTAGCTGCAAGACACCAGCAGAGGTTAGTAACCCGCAGTCTGTAAAGTCACTGACACTGCACCTGCACTATCTTCATGCCCAAGCCAGCCAGCTTTAAATCCACCGCATGTGCTCTGTCACTAAACCTCTGACTGCACTGTATCCCAGCTAGACCCAGCAGTTTGATAGCACCATAAAACCTGCTGCGGGTGGCATATAAAGCAGCGTGACAAATGGCAGCATCCTGGCCATCTAGGGTCTCTATTCCAGCTTCCAAGAGTCACATGCAGAAATACACACTGTCCCTCTACCACTGGCATATACGGCAGAATGAAAGCAGGCACTGCAAACTGAGACCAGCAACACGGCCCAGCATCAGCTCTGCTGGAGTCGGGCCAGCAGAAAGACCGCTATGTACAAATTCTACATGCATCTCATC
Organism: Buceros rhinoceros silvestris; assembly: GCF_000710305.1. Taxonomy (NCBI): domain Eukaryota; kingdom Metazoa; phylum Chordata; class Aves; order Bucerotiformes; family Bucerotidae; genus Buceros; species Buceros rhinoceros. The sequence continues at coordinate 22,094 of NW_010421625.1, read as the reverse complement.
ATCTTGACTTTAATGGTAGCCAAGATAAATATACAGACTGTAGTCTGTATATGTATTGTTATATACAGCCTGTAGTCTGTATATGTATTGTTATATACAGCCTGTATATTACAGGCTACATATACAATGACTACAGTCTGTGTACTGTAATACCCAAACTATCGGTACAGTAGAGAATGGGAAGCGCAACACTGTTTAGATGTTGTAACTGGTAGCAACTCCTTATAGCACCATGTTCTGAGCAGTGCTGAGTAAGTTAGATTTCAAACCAATCCTCTCAATTTGAGCTTATTCCCAAATGCATCTAAAGCACAGTACAAGGACAGAAAAGTACTCTTCCACCCTCCAAAAATGAAAAAAGGAGGTCAGTATGACCTGGTTGTATTTCCTGACAGGTTTATGCTGGCCAACCACTGGAGACTGTGAGGGCGAAAATTAAAATATATTCCATCAGAAGCTTTTCCAAATGTTTGCTATACTATTACACAGAGCTGGAGGAAGCAAACAGAGGTGAGAAACTGAAAATGCAAATGTGAAGCTTTTATTTATTTATATCTACATTGTCTCTGCCTCAATCCTAACCTAGAGAATTTCTCCTTGCCGCACTAATATAAGGAGATACAGTTTTATTTTTTAAAGAAACATTAGTTTCCTTGATTTTTCTTTCTACTATATCGAATATCTTTAAAAGCTAAAGGCAAAAATATAAGCCTTTTTTCCCCTTCATATGGGATGGAAGCTTCCATATGCTGTTAATATTAAAACTACATCACTGACACTTTTCATAAATATTTGCATGAAGCTTTGTTTTTCA
>NW_010421625.1:16093-21177 GCF_000710305.1 Buceros rhinoceros silvestris | reverse complement strand
ATGAGACTGGGCAAAAATGTCCAAAAAGCCTGTTCATCCTAAGACAAACAGAAACGCAGAAAGTTCATGTAAGAAAAGATTAGCACAGGACTAAAACTATAAAACATAGCTTAAGAGTAGCTTATAACTGGACATAAATCCTTTCACCCTTCGATCATTTATTTAAAATCAGTTTAGGTGCACAGTGGTTGAAATTGAATCCTTTGAATTTTCTTCTGTAACCTACAGTATAAACAACTAGCACGCTCATGGCAAAATTTGCCATGTGTGTGTCCACATACCAAAGAGATGCACAATCTGGCAGAAACAGTGAAAAGGCTAACACCCTCTAATTTTACCCTTGACTGAACTGTGGATGAAGTTATTTTCTAGTTAGTAAACATTACTAAAATGAAATATTATAATATACACTTAAATTTAGCTGCACAAAGATTCAGTCTGTCACAACTTGAAGTCAATATTCAGTACGGATAGAAGATGAAATTATAAATACGATCTCCATTGTAAATGAAGGATCATACACACAGTTACAGAAGGAAATAACTTTATAAATAATACTAATTTTCTATTTTCTGTTCTTCTACCAAGCATGAAAACAGAAAAAATTCATGCTTGGTAGAAGAACAGAAAACAGAAGAATTCAAGGGAAGAGGTGAATCCTTTCAGTATGTTGAGGGAAATCTGCCCTGAGTTAAAGCTTACATGGCAGGAACATTGCAAACCTGCCATTGTACCTACTTGAAAACTGTCAGTATACCAATTTAATACAGTTTAGGTCAAGTTCTTCAGAATTCATTCTAATATCTGTCTTCAATCACTTGCCCAGACAGACCAAGGTCTGAGTAGATAACAGTAACTACAATACTCGAGGCTCACGATGAAGCATCTGACAGCTTTCATGAAGGCTGTCTGGATAGTATCTCTTGGTAGATAAAGCAGTTCAGTTTGCTTCAAGCAATAAATTCACTTTCCGTAAAGAATGCAGATGGTTAGATACCCGTATGATGAATGCTGTATCAGCCTCACACAAGAGATGTAAGCAAGCAGTTATTCTATTCAGTTACAAAAGAAATTATTCTCTTGCAAATTAACTTCAATGCTAAAAGAATTTATTTATCAATATTGCATCACACACCTACATGACAAATATTTTACTGTGCTAGTATGTTTGAATGCATATAATCATGAAACCACATCAACATTTAAAAATAGAGTTTAAGACATATATTGTACAACATATATCGAGACTACATCCTTAACCTTCTGTAGAAAGGATGCCATTACATTCATTCTAAAATCACACAAAACCACCAAAAAAAAATTCATTAAACTGGTATCCTCTACCTTCTGATAAAGCATTATAAATGCCTAAATACTGTATGCTCTGCAGCTAACTTGTACAGTTGTTGCAATACTTGAGTCACTTGACAACTGCACATAATACTTGTACTTTTCCCAGTGGCAGAAGCAACCATGATAATGTACTTCTAATCACACTACCAACTCTGAAATCTGTTCCAAATGGAAACTCATTAGCCTACAAGACTGAAAAGACACAGGAGAAAATGGGATTCAGAAATATTCTTTGAGACATCATATTTTAAAGAAGTATTTTTATTACAGTGTTGGGGCATATTTTTGCAAGCATTTCACGTGTATTCATTCAAACTCCAGAAATCCACACCTGGAAGATCTGAGCCCACAAGTTGCAGTGGTTTGCTAAAATGTGTTCTTCCCTTAAAATTCTGCTCAGAGAACTCAAAACTGAAACCAGTCTGGAGGCTGAGGCTGTAAATTCACAGTACATCCATGTCAGTTCACCCAGTAGTAAAAATTTTGATTCACATCAGATACAGCCCATGATAATATATCTCTTCGATTATTCACAGAATGTAATATGGAGCTTATAAAAGTTCTTTACAGCTACAGTAGGTCAGATGATCCCTAAACTAGAAAAAAGAGAGACAACACCTGCACTGCATGAAGTTTCAATGAGAAGTTTCATCTACAGAAAAAAAATATTTAGCAAATGTGAAACAGCTACTTGAAATTACATGAGTTCCAGATACTACACCTTATGCACATGGTGGCTTTGATTTTGTACTTTCCACCTCTAAACCAAATTGTGTTTTCCTGGACTTTCACTTAAAGGCTAGGTTCTCCACTGTTCCTCATTTTACATTAGTTCTAGGTACAATGAGGTACCTCTGGGTTTAGGTCTAGTCTGCTGCAGAACAAGAAATGCAGTGAAGAACATTGACTTGTTTTCTTTTCCAGCAGTGGCACTGGATTAAACCAAGCATTTTACTCTTTCCATCTTGTCACACTTTCTCACAAAGGCAACACCATTTCAACTACATTAGAACAACTACTGGGCATATGTTGATCCAGTTAAGTTTATTTTAAAATGTGGGGAGGGGCAATTTTAACAGAAATTTGTGCACTGATTTGTCTCACAACATAGCTGTACACAGTTACAGCAGCACTGAATCAAAGCAGCAGAAACTTGCACAGGAGGAGGAAGGCAATTCTCAAGCAGCCAGTGAAACTGAAAACTGTTCAAATTAGAGTCCATAGAAAAAATAAAATGACACAGGAAACCATAACTGAAGACATATCATCTAGCAGGGGAACTGCTGAAGAACTATCAAGAGCTAGATCCTCTAAGTCACTTCAGCACAAGAAGAAAGCAAAGCTAGCTTGGTACCAGCTTTCATCTTCCAAGAATTTGAAAACAGGACCACAGACATTAACAATAATGGCAACAGAGGTACAAAACCAAGCAAAAATGTTTTTTTATCTGATCTCCCACATGACAAAAGCCTAGATTGGCTTTGCCTCTGGCCAGCCTGAAACAACAACTCCACAACAGCCCAGGGAAATGTTTTTTAATCAGACTTGACTTTATAGCTACAAAACAAGAGTGATTCAGCTCAGCAAATAAAAGCTCCTCCCTTCCTTCAGGCCAAAAGGCAGTGCCCTTCAATCAACCTAGAGGAAAGAAATTAATCTATTAAAAAAGAAGCGTCCTTTAATAAGCATAGTAACTCCGTTTTGCCCTCAAAACATACCTCTGATCTTCTGGGCTCTTTCTTGGCTGAGACTCTGTATGCAAACTCATCAGAAGGAAACTGCAGTACACAAAACTGTTGAAGAATTAGGAGTGAATACTCAAGCCTTATGTCATTCAGTAGAGAACTGGGGCAAAACTTCTGACAGGTCCCTTAACAAACCTTGTGCACTACTCCAAAACCATAAAACATCCTTCTGCCCCCTTTGCCAATCAGCAAAGAGCATCCTATGTAGATTTGCAGAAAAGTCAGATGTATAGGGGGCATTTCCTACAGCCACTGTCAAACTGCTGTGTTTTCAGACGACTTGTTCAAAACTTTCACCTTAAATCTCAGATTGCGCATGTCTTCAGCATTAAGACATTTAGGATCACTGTATCTGAGAGGTTTAGGATCTGGACAGAAAAAATGCAATGCAGTCCAGGTGTTTCACGGTCTATCCAGAATTCTTTCAATTCTATTATATGTAGGCATTGACATATCTTGATAAAATGTCCTTAGGTACTCTAAATCAGATTACTCTGAAAATTAGTAACAATACACAATAGCCTGTCTAAAAACCCGTGGAATTAATTACAAGATTAGCAAAGAGATGCATGCAAAAATGAGGGGTGATGCAATTAAGGTTAAAAAGGACACAAATATCTTTAGCTAGACTAGCAAAAAAAATCTGATTAGCAAAACAAAACTTAATGAACGAACACAGTTAACAGTAGTGACAACTAAGTCAGCCTACACAACAGTAAATTCGGAAAAACTGAGCAAGTCTATCATAATTTCACAGACAGGCAAAGTCATGAGATCTAATGCATAATGGGAACAAATTGGATTAGCACCAATTGCATAGCAATGAAATGAAGGAGTACTCAAGGGAAGAAAAAGACATGCAAATTGCTTTCATAGATCATGATTTTCTTTGGGACTGCAGAGATTAACCCAGTTTGTTTCAGTAACTGAAGGGAAAGTGAATTATCAGTAGTTTTAAATAAAAAAAAAAAGAATCTATTTTCAAGGGAGGAAGGTGAAGAGAAGCCTTTTAAGTGTATGTTTAAGAGAACGTGATGGGAAAGGACTCCCTCAGGCTCTCTGCTCCTACAGGTATATACACACCTTACGGAAATAACCCTGTTCAATCTGCTAACCTCACAAGGTAGACCCATGCCAAAATGCCACTTTACACAGAGTTCTTTGCTTCACTATATTTAGTAAAATTACACTAACAACAACAAAAACAAACAACCCAGCAGCATGTGCTGCATAATGTATTCCAAACAAATTTCACACTTAAGTATTTTGCTGTAACAAGTTTCTTCAAATGCATGATGAAATAATAAAATGTCTAGGGTGCGGAGAAATAATATGCAGCTTGGTTATGTGACTTTTTTAAACATAGTAAAAACTGTATAAAAAAATGTGCCAGATTTGCGCTAAGGAGACTGGAAAGGGGAGTTTAAGAATGCAAAGTCAAATTAATTTTAACTGCTTATACTAACGCATCAATATTTATGTCAAATGGCCTGAAGAAAGTATAGCTTATTTTGTTCAGTAGTTCATATTATTTAAACCACTAGAGATGCCTTGGTTAGAGGATTAAATTTTATTCATCTTTACTACAGTTTAATGAAGTTCCTCTAGCTATACAATTTTTTTAAAAAACCTTTAAATGCAGATATTTTCAGTAAAACTGGTGGCTACCTATCAAGAACCTGAAAACAAATATAAAATTAAAAAATTATCATATCTCCATACCATTAAAATAGTATGTTTCTAATGTTGTTTCTTCCTCCCATCTGAACACCAAAGCACAAATAAGCAGAAAGAGCTGCGCACATATGTAGTCGGAACACCTGATAGCTTGGGTGCTGTCAGGTGTAGGCTTTGCCCAACAGTCAAGTCTGCAGAAAACTATGGAAATTACCTGTCCCCAGAAATTGTTTGTATCGTTTTTTAAAGCTTGTGGCTTCAAAGAGAGCAGGCGAACAGAACCCCCCCCCCCCCCCCCCGGGGCAGACA
>NW_010421625.1:11779-16014 GCF_000710305.1 Buceros rhinoceros silvestris | reverse complement strand
CCGCCTCAGGAGAAGCATGGTACATGTAAATCACCTTGTGCTCTCAGAGGCCTCTGTTCTCAATGCATTAGGATTATTAATTTCTTCCTTACAGCCATGGAATAACTTTCTAACTAGAATTTTGGCAGGACTTTAGAAGGTCATCAGCCTCAAACTATTTCTTGTTGACTACAGACGTGTTGCTCAAAGAAAAGTAACACATTCTCCACTGTGATCACAGTCCCTTCTAAGGAAATGATTGAGAACATGATGGAATCCTAAAATATTTAACAAGGATGTATTTGAGCAGCTGCTGCTGACAACTTTACTATTTCTGTGAGTATGTTTTACAGCATGACTTTCTTCCAATTCTGAAATATTATTACCTTATTTGGAAATACTGAGATCAAAATCTTACACAGGAGAAGCTCATAAATGATCCAGAATGGAATGTAGGTAAATGCTGAATATTCTTTCATTACCTGTTACGATATGATCTTTAATTTACAGCATGATGACAGACTATGATAAAGTAAAAGCTTCAATGCTCTGAAGCAAATCAGCACAAGTTAGTGCGGTACCATATATATATCTAAAAAAAGCACCCAGAAGCCTGTGCTTTCAGGCTAATGGCAGTGCAGAGAAATATACTCCTACCAACCCAGCAGAAGCAAAACCCTGTACTTGTTGAGCCCGTATTCTTTGCAAGATGCCAATATTCACAAAAAACCTCCAAAACTTTACATATTCAAGCAAAGTAGTTCCATCCCTGTATTACTACGTTTTTCACCTCTAATTTAGACTTATATAGAAAACTGAACAAGAAGTCATATCTCTTAAAACTACCACCACACTCAAAGGACACTGGCAGTGGCCATATTAAGTGCAGAAAGTAGGTACTGAAAACTAGACAGTGATGTGAAATTTCTTTGAAATTAATTTATGTCCAACTCTTACATCCATGTTCAAGTTGAGTATTAATGTAGTCTAGAAAATCCTAATTTCATAGAAGCCAGTCATGGGGGAAAAATTTGCTATTTTATCTACACCTTAGACCACTTTCAGAGTCGGGACTTACTCCTTCCTCTGTGGGTCCATTTCCTTTCAGTACGATGTAAGAATATAAATATTTACTAAAAATAGTTCAGCATGTGGATGAGTCACAACATCATGTCCTTGGAGGCTAATTAAAAGTGGAGTCATTCTGATCAAGTGTTACAATAACCATCTAATAATCAAAACAAATAGAATTACACCTTGAGTAAGTAGTATTTAATGCAAGAACAGCTGAATCATACCCTAAGTTTTAAAAGGTCCCATTGTGCACATAACTTCACTACTTAAAATGGGTTACACATGATAACAAAGTTATTTTATATAACAAAGTTATCATATATATCATATCATCAAAACAATATTATTTTATATGATAAAGTATTTTATACTGGTTCTCACTTTCGGAAATAAGTTAGAATGTAGTGGGACATGAACTTAACGAAATTTTGCTGAAGACCTCATTCATCACCAGCGATTTGCTATATATTAGGAACTAAAAAAAAATGGCAGAAGGCAGCACTGCTCCATTTGGTCAGCAGACCATGACATGGGAAAGTAGAAAATATCCACAGGTTTGGAATATTAGTTAGCTTTGCTATGACTTAAACTGCTTTTGCCTTTTGCTGAGGCTTAAATTGCTCTGTCTTTCGCTAATTGCTTAAACTGCCTTGTCCTTGGGTATCGCTTAAAACTCTGCGTAATGAGGAGAAGCAAAATGTCCCATCCTTGGAGAAGCTCACGTAGCCCCCTGTATCACTTGAAGGATGCAAGGATTAAGCAGGGGTCTTATCACTTGATGCTTCATTGTTTGGGACAAGATAGGGAAGAGGGAAGAATTGTCTCTGTGCACAGGCGGTGACTACGAGGGAAGATGTTGCACAACCAGCCCTAAGTAATGGACACAGGAGATAACGACCATCAAAGACAGCTCCCCCCCTGCCCCCCCGCCCCTGAAGGATAAGACTGTGCCTGCACAAGGGGAGGAGATCTAATTTACATCAAAAGCAGGACAGGCTGATGAATAGGCATTAGGCGGTTGAGCAATCCTTTGAATATGTATGTTTTACTGCTTTAAATAAGAAGCCAGTGCTGCGGCTTGGGGTGCAAGCATCTTTAGGGTACCCGACCCTCGCTGCACCCAACTCTGCAGAGCTGAAATAAACATACCTGCTTCACAATCAATTTTGATTGCGGAGTTATTCCACCCATCAACCAAGCAAAGACCAGTTTGGGGGAGAATTTATTTTGACCTTGGCTTACACAAGTCCACAGGACAGCAAGCCTGGTATTCCATGGGTAAGGTCAGTGAATAAACATGCTAGCAGAATTATTCCAAACAACAAACCACTCCAGAAAATACCAGGTACCCCCTAAAGAGTGGCTAGAACCTGTCCATTGGAGGCAAGGACTGAAACTGGGCAACTCCATTAAAGAATCAACTTTTAACTGTCAGATTAACTGAATCATAGGACCAAATGGTAATTTCTGGGAACCATGAGGGCAGATACAGAATAGTATTAAACAGGGGGCTCTGCCTTTTACTCCTGAACAAGTCTGGAAGGCATTTTTTGGGTTGTGGTTTTTTTGGTTGTTGGGTTTTTTTTAATAACTCAGTGAAGCAAATCTGATCTTTAACGAATAACATTTGTATTTGCAAGCAAATTTTCAGAACAATATGGAATTCAGAAGAATGTGAAGTACTTTAATTTCAGACACTTAAAATCAATCACCACCTTCAAAAAAATAAATTGTTATTTATAGGAACACTGTTCACAGTATTTAATAAACAAATCACTGATACCTTAAGAAACACATTCCTACAGAAAAATGTGGTTTGAGAATTCTGCATTAAGACTTCCTAACGAGTCCACACAACCTAGCCACAACTGAGCATCCAGCAGCCCAGCATGCTTTCACCAAGGTCAGTCCTGACACAGAATTCCTCTTGACTTTAAAAAGTTTAATGATTTGTTTAGATGTTCTACTCATTTGACTACAATCCAAACATTTTATACAAGTGGAAGCATAAAAGCAGCTTTGGAAAAAAAAACTAAGAGACAATAAGCAGATCGGTTCAAAGATTTCTCCTAGTCTGGGCTGAACCAAAAAATGCATGATAGAAGTAATTCTGCTGCTAAAAAACAAAAGCTGTTACCTATTATTGGGAAAGATGATTTAGAGCAATCACTACACATAGTACCACTTCAAGAGCAAAGAGTCATCTGTACCAAAGTAACACTTAGATACTGCATCTCAAGCAGCTCCCAGTACATAATTAATACAGGCCTACGTCCTAGACGAGTACATTCACAAAGGAAGTCTTCTTTATACGGAGCTCTGATTGCAAGATTGCAGAAAAGCTAACGAGTTCCCAGGGCATGTGACTTTGGCATTCACTGTACTCCTCCACAAGGAAAACTTCTACAGAGTAACTACTGAAGGGGAAATGCAAAGTAATTCACACCAGGATATATTTAAAGGATCTTTGATTCACCATACGAGTAGATAAAACAACTTTAATCACAAACGTCTAATAGGTTTTTTTAAAAAAAAAAACTCTCTCCCATAACAAGAAACATGCCTATATTATGAATAATGTTTCATTTAGGTTCTTCCTCCTTCTCTCACACTAACTATTATTAATAATTGCACTCGTATTGCACTTTCCTTTCAGAACCTTAGGTGACGCTTCGAACCTATAAGGTCCTATATGGAATTACTGTTTCTGTTCAAAATATTAAAAAGTGTTTTCTCTCCCAATGTGCTTGAACAGAATTCAAAATTTTTTAATTTCAGTCATGAATACAGCCAACAGACTTTTATTTGTCTAGTATATGAGTCCAAAATACTATGCAATTTAAAACTACTGCAGAAGGGATGACAATTTCAAATATTTTTGTGACCTGCAGAGCCAGTACCTTTTCCAGAAAGGTCTTAGGTGGTATTTGCTACTACACATCTTTACTGACCAAAATCATGAAGGTTTTCCTCAAAATCAGGCCTTTGCCAATGAACCACATCAGTTTGGTTTGCTGCGTAAAATATTCTTTCACTTGACACTAGACTGTGCTTACACCAGAATTATATAATTGTGCTCCTGGTAACTGGTTTGCAAAGCCATCCACAAAAAATATCAGTAAAAATAGTACATTCCATTGAGTGCAATCTAAAGCACTGCAACAGCTGCTGTCTTTGAACCG
>NW_010421625.1:0-11704 GCF_000710305.1 Buceros rhinoceros silvestris | reverse complement strand
CGGTCTGTGAACCGCTCAAATTTCCCATAGAAATGCCGACGTGCTCTGCAGAAATGCAACCATTTCCTTACTACTATTTTTTTAATCACAGGGAGAAGTTAAAAGAAAAAAGCAGCCATAATTCTTCATGCTTCGGACCTCTGTATCAGAATTTTAAAAGTAGCACTAGATGAGCAGACAGACCTAGCCAAGGTCAGAAAATAGGTATCGATTGCTTTAACTTGCAATGGTGAGTTGTTCGGATTTTAATTCATAGCTATATATAAGAAAAAAATGTCACAAGATTTAGAAAAATATAAAATTCTAACAGGTTCGTATACAGTGCCGATTAAGGGCATTCTTTAAAATTACGAAAACACTAATCTATTTCGTTATAATAAAAAATACATGCTGTCTCCCACCCAATTCTTCAGCAGTATGAAGCAGAGGCAATTGCTTTACTTAACAAGCTTTCTACCAGGCTTAAAACTTTTTCCTATTTTTCCCCCCAGTTATTGTAATATCAGGTAAACCTTCTATGGAGGTGAATTACGGCTCTGGTAAGATCATAAAAGACAAAAAACATGTGAAGTTCTTTTCTTCAGGGAACCAGCCTTGTTTATGAACATTATATCTTACAGTTCTAGCCAAGTTGTGCAATTTTTCCAGTCTCAGTTATTCCAGCAGTCATTCACCAGTCTGCAGTCTGCTAAAGCAAACACACGTACACATACACATACCTACTTTACTTCCTCTGTGCATACTTTCCCCATTTCTGTGCTTTTGTTCGGTTAATTCAGTGCAGTAAGAAGGGCTTTCATTAGTGATCATTTTTGCCATTATCTTGCCAGAGAAAAGACACTATTTTTGAGAATGAACTTAAGAAGCATTCTCTTCCAAAGCTGGTACAGTCCTCTTTACTCTCCAAGACTGAAACAAAACTGAAGCCAGAGAAGAACCGCTTCTATTTAAGGGACAGCTGTTATCCAGCTACTAGGACAGGGCTAGATAAGCTCTTTTATTGAAGAAAAAAAATCCTATAACTTCATTCCTATACACACGGTGTGCACCACATTCAAGGACACAAACACATGATTTGATCTTGCAAATAATCATGAGGGCGGTCTACAGACCAGAGGACAACACCATTACTGCATCTTGATTTTAGTTCTTCTGCTCCATGTCTACATCCAAGCTTTTAAGCTCATCAAGACAAAAGTAAACAACAAAATATGATAAATAAAATGTAAATGCACATAAGAACTGTAGTTTATTTCTCATCTAAATTTCTTGTACTCCAACTTTTGTTAGAGAACATCTGCAAATTAATCCACGTGAGCAGCAGACATTAAGATTGCCTTCTCGTGTCATTTTATTGCATTTTCGTTCCTTTTTAAAATGAGCAGACAATCTGTTTAGTTTATTATCCTCACATTAAACAATTATGACTGTTCCCAGTTTTAATTTAGAAAACTATTTCAGCAACACTGGGAAGCTACAGAGTTGCTCAAGATTAATGCTGCTGCTTTGAAATTAACTCTATATTTCAGTAAGGAATCTGAGATCATCTAAGACTAAGCTGTTAATTAATCTCAGGATTTCTCTGAAGGAAAACACTCAAGGTAATTGCCTTAAAACTACCATGAGGGACACCTGCACCACCTGTTAGCCCGCAGGTAGGGTAGACATGTACAGTTTCACTATATTAGCAGTTGGTTCCCAGTGAACATACAAATGCATTAGTTAACTAGAAAGGAGTTTTATCATTGCATTTGCACTGCAACAATTGAAAATATCTACCTCAGAGCTCTAAGAGTATGCATTATGCCATAAGAATACGCCTGCAAATCTGAGGAAAGAGGCCACAGGAAGAGAGCAAGCGATGGCATTATCTTGTGCAAACTACATTTGCTGAGAGTCATTCTCTATTCCACTTTCATACCCAGACAGTCCTACATTACCGTAGCAGCAGCGTGTCAGTATAAAGCACTGGCCTTTTTCTCCCCCGTGTACTTAACTACCCCCAAGAAAAATTCGGTATTATCATTTTCTAAATCCCACAGCACATGGAGCAACATTATGATCTTACTGGATTGGTTATAAACTTTTCTTTGCAGTTCACATAATGCATTGTACTTCTAATGTGTAACTCAAGTCAAAAGAGTTTATACAACATAAATCTTACAGAATGTTTTACATTTGCAAAGCCAGTAATTTCTAGAAGCATCTGTAGGTACATGCTCCTCAAAGCATGCATGCCCTCAGCACACAGTCCCAAACCATTGCCAATAAATGAGAGTTTTAGGAACGCGCTTACTGCCAAAATAATTTACACAGCTTCCTCATGTCCATCTGAGGGGGTGGTTATCTCAGAAGCTGTACAGGTTTTCAATAAAAATTTAAAAGATTAATTAGTCTTATGACTGCAATCCCAACTTGACCTCTGTCACACCGCAGAGACAATTGTAGCCCTATAAATACAGTTCTGCCTGTGACAGGGCTCGTGTTCAGTGTGCTGGGTCTCAGGACCAAGGCCTGTCGGACAGACTGTCTGAATTTGTCTCAACTACCCAAAGCTCTCTTCTCCCTCAGTTCAGCTGTAAAAGTAATTCTTTTCTAACAGCTGGGTAGCTATGCCTTATTTGTTTTTGCCTTCTGCTTATTTTCACATAGCGTAACCTTAGCTGTACACAGACAGCAGTAACGAGTAGATACGTTGTGTGGAATGAACTATTTATGATTAGCATGGAGGAATACAGTCCTCATATGACTGCAGAGGCCTTGAAAAGTGGAAAAACAAGCTGCAGCACAGAGGAGTATGGCCAAGGGATGCAAGAGAGAGAGTAAGCATAGGCTGACAGTGGAGGCTATAACAACTCAGCAGTGGTGTGCTGAAGAAAAGCAGATTTGGAGTGGGGTAAACCAATTTGGAGGTAACAAAGAAGTACATAACCTGTGTAAAACACACCATTTATACTACACTTGGACATAACCTGCAGACCACTGAAGAAAGAGTAAGATGTAAAAGTATAAGTAAACGTATAAAAGTGTTCCCCAAGCAGATCCTCAAATGCAAAAGAAGAAATCATCAGACAGCCCCCAGGTCACACGTGCAACACCATTCAAGCTTCACCTTTCCAGTCATAGGGGAGAACTGACCCTGCATCACCATTCTGCCAAAGTTTCAGGAGCACACATGCAGGGGCAGGTACCTAAAGCCAGACTTCCACACTACATCAGTATCTGTGTTTCAAATGTAAAAATATTTACCTAGTACAGGAGGCCAGGAAGAGCAATCCATAAGATCCAATTATACAACGTATTTAAAAGATTCCTGGTAACAGTCCAACTCTGAGCACCCTGATTACACACCCAAGTAAAAATAAAACCACATTGTGTGAACACACTCCACTGTTCTCCTGCACTGCTGTAGCACACCAGCAAAACTAACAGCTCTCCAGACATGGGTAGAAGCTGGTGTGCCCACAGCAGCTTGCAGGACCACAAATACATCACTTTGGTAGTGTTCCAGAAGGGCTGAAAATACAGTCCCTAATGAAGGGCACTCGCATTAAGTTTAAAACCAAACTCTGTACCTAACATGTATTACTGACTGGAGAGTACTGTGCTGAGCTGGAGCTGCTGGTGATCACCAAAACTGCTCTTTTAAGAAGTGTTACTGCCACTATACCATTTAGGAGATCTGACAAGAAATAGCTTATTACACAGTAATTTAAAGGTCACATGTGCCTCCTGTAATTATGAATTGGCATTTTAATTAAAAAAAAGATCTTGTCCTATTTTTTTCCTAAATTTATCTAATTAAATACCCCAGAACAATGAAGCAGCTCTTCTGGTTTACTACTGAACCACTTAAATTTGTTAAGCCAAAGCCGTCTCTAGAGACATTTTCACATGGGGGAGAGGGGAATTCAGTTTCTTATGCTTTTCATAAAAGATACATAGGATAGTTATTTCTGGCAGAGTTTTATAACAACGCTTTCACCGGTCCAGGACCACCTTTTAGGTTACTTTTACTCCAGAAGCATCAACAAAACGTGCCCAGGAAAGTACATTTTTGCTGTACGATTTGCTACGGCCAAAGCCTCGCTGTATCAGCAGAATGTCACTGAAGCAACACCATATCAGCAACTGTTGATCACGCACCCTTTCTCTGCCGCAGCTGGTGTCACAAGGGGCTGAATTCAGATCACCTACATTGTAACTTAATTTCCCAACCATTATCCTTAGTAGCACTTTCCGGTGCCACCTAAGCCCTCATAATCACTCCTCAGGCAACACCCAACACTGCCAGCTCTGGTGCAACATAACCTTTCCAAGTACAGATGTCTATTTCCAAAGCCCAAGTTTCAGAAAACGCCCTACATGGATGAGAATATTATACTGATCATCAAAGAAGTTACATTCACCAGAAGTGTGCCTGACAACATCTTTTACATTTCATAGTTAAATTAGAATACTAACAGCTTCTCACATCTGAGAGCACAGCAAAACCAACGTGAAACTACATGTAAAGAGCTACAATTAGCAATGGTTTATAATCAGACACATCAGTGATGGTGGTGGAGGCAAACGCAATTCACAAAACACGTTAGAAACAGAAAAGCTTTAACCTGCTCTTTGCTAAGTATACAGTAGATCATAACACCGTTCCTGACCAAAACCTCAGACAATGTCAACAGAGAGCAGATGCTCTATTACTGGTAAAGCACACTGTTCCTTAAGATAATGGCAGCTTGACACAATGTGCTTTAAATGAAACCCACACTTTTCACACGTAAGTATGCAGACTGTTATAGGCACTTGTCAGGTTAACTTACAAAACATGAAAATAGAGAAGCTGTCCCTAACTGAAAACTGTACGTGTATTTTCACATTGTTTTTGCTGTACTCTCAGATGTGAGAGGTTGTTATTATTCTGATTTAATTATGAAATATAAAAGATGTCATCAGGCACACTTCTGGGGAATTCAACTTCTTTGATCACCATGTATGCAGAAACCAGAAAAAAGTAAAATCCCAACAGTAGACTTGAGCTCACTTCATTGCATGTATGCATTGCAGGGGAATTTCTCACTACAGGGTAAGTTAAATGCAGTAATTAAATCATCCGTTTGCATTAGTACCCGAAAAAAAGCACTAATTATTTTTCAGATACTATGTTTGGGTTTTTTGCCCCTCGAAGTCAGGACTATAGTCAGATATCATTCTAGAGCTGCAGAATTATAGTCAACATCAGTATAACTAAAAGAACTTGGCAACATGTCTCTTCATGCCTTGCATAGCATTAAAGGTACCATCTGTGTGCTTAAATTGATAATAATGTCTTGTTACCAAATGTTGCATGCTCATGTATGTATTAAAGCTTCTACACTGCATATGCACTGAAGCATAAAAAGAGACATTAATTCTGAATTACCTGAACTAGTACAATTAACATTTTAGCTATGTGCTGCTGTAAGAACCATTTATCCACAGAACAGAAATGGTCCACAGAGAGCAAATCCAAAACAAACAAAAACCCCGAGGTTTCCATGCCCAGAATTTCTGTTCTTTTTCTCCACTGATGCTGAAATTGCATCCCTCCACAAATGAAGGAAGACCCACAGCATTCAAATGCTGCTGTAAATTTATTCAAAGAAAAGGCTATGGACTGTAATCTGTCAGACAATTCCCCACACACCCCTTGCTCAAGCACTTCTGCCTTCTTTGGTCCAATCCTTGCTGCTAAGTAGTAACAGAAAGCTCTCAACCTCTGTCACCTCCTATGCTTCCAAAAAAAGGAGGGCGATTCTGGTTGCAGAATTCCTCACAGAGGGGAAGACTGGTCAGCTAAAAATTTTGTGTCAAACTGGGAAATGAAACTGTGAGGAAACACTTTCTGGATCCGGCTGTAAGGCAGAAAGGAGAACCCCATTCAGACTACTCCTAGCTGCTCATCACTGCTTCGTTCAGAAGAAAGTGAGACTTGCTGTTTATACTATTTTAGTTAACTCTGAAACATTAACTCCTGCAGCAGTTTGGCTAGCAGATATGAGAGAATTGTTTCCTCTGGCCAAGGAGACAGGAGCTAATGATGAATCTGGATTTTAATACATTCCAATATGTTTTTAAAACTATTCATAACATCTTTTATACGTATAATTGAACTTGACTTCAAATTTGAACATCAGTATTAACACAGTATTTATCAGGTTCCTAAAACCTGTCCACATGAGTTTATACAAAATATATTTATCCCACCTTTGCCAACGTATTCTATCTTTCAAGCTAAAGGTTGTGTTAAATTTTAAAAGTGTTTGGATTTAAGAAAACAAGTATGACTTTTCATAAGACAGGTCTTCTGAAAAAGCAATCATAAATACAAAAACTATATAACACATTTCTATTATTCATTATGAAAATAAGTCATCTCTAACCTTTTTGATAATTCTGAACATTTTGGAAATGCTTAGGACTTTCTCAACTTTAATAGTTTTCTTCTTTCTCCCTCCCTTTCCTTCCCTCCTCAGTCCCACAAAAAGAACTGAATCAAGACAGGGTCATTTATCTTATCAAAGCTGGAAGCCAGGAATTGAAATACTAGTCTACACTTCTAAGTAAACCCCTCTTCCACTTCTCTGGTTTCTCATTACTTCATTTTGTACACAAATTATCTAAAAAGCTAGATTACTGCACAAAGATTCTATACTTTTGTAATTTACCCTTCAATCAATAACTTACACTAGAAAAATCAGCATGTAAAGACCAGGTTTGTGTAGTCCTAACGCACACCATAAGCAAACTTTTTAGCCTCCTTTCAGCTTGAAAAGCAGCTTGACCATGTAAAGGAACTTATTCCTCTGAAACTAACTTAGGAGTTTGTTTTTTCTGAAGAGTACTTAAGCCTTTCACTCCACCAGAGAACACTGCCAGGTGTTCTCGCAGCAAAGAAGAATAAAGCTAGTATCCAAGCCTACAAAACATCAGGCACCTATGTAATTCTTCGTAAAATGAGGAAGTCCTGTTATCATTGCTGCTTAGGTAAACCAGACACTTTGAAGAATATTTTGATGGTAACAGTTGCTCATCAAGTACTGATAAAGGAGACCAAGATATAAAATTCTTTTACATCCCATTATAGATATCCCACTATATCCCATTATAGAAAGATTCTCTGTTCCAGCTTTGAGATACCGATGGTTACGCATGCAGAAAAATATTAGAACTGTGAAACTCTTCAGAGTGCATTCGGAAGCATCCATATATGCAAACTTTAATGGTATAGAATATCCATCACTCTCTTGAAGGGTAAACACCCTCCTTATCATTAAAGTAACTAACTTCCCATCAACAAACGAGGTCAGAAGACTCACTGCAATGTCATCATAAGCACTTCTTAGCTCAAATGAGAACTTTATATACAATAATCCAACTCCCATGCTAGCACATCTGGACATTTTAAATTGAATTACAATGATTTATATTGCAAATAACAGCAAAAATTTCATTTAGACAAGTGGAAAATATTTTTATATGGTTACACCTTAGAAATAAATTCCTAGTTTATGTGACTAAAAAACTGAATCAATCCAGCTCTTTTAACTTTTAAGGAAGTAACCTTTGTGATATAAAAGTTCCAAAGTTTACCCAAGAACATCGTCACTTCCCACTACGATCCATTTTCCTGGATTGTGGAATTCCATCAATACTAAGGTCTCTCCTGTGGCTTTCAACAATACTCATTCTAAACACTTGCTCATTTCCACAGCATCGTAAACTGGGACATTGCCCAGTATCTGAACAAAATATTCAAGTTTATTAAATACCTGACTTTCAAACAATAATATTAAACACAGACATTCTCCCAAACATCATGGCACAAATTTAGTTTTGGTTTTTAGTAAAGTAATACGTTCAGTTTCCTCTGAATTAGTTTCCAAATAACTTACTAATTTCACCTCTACAGCCACCCCTATTTTCTTGTCATCCATTTATAGGCTTTGATTTCTGTTCTACAAGGGAACCTAACGTGGATCATTGTTAGCTATAATACATGTTCTTGAGGCTCTGTATGTTGGATTTCCCGGCTGTATGGTTAGATGAAGGCACCTAGAGTTCTGCTGCTGGTCCTTCTTAATCCCAACCCCCAAATTCTTTGTCAGAAGTGCTAGTCTCTCTCCAGAGCCATAGGACTGAGGTCTTGTTAATGGAACAAAGATGTAACAGTAAGAGACACAACAAATTCAGTCAGGCAATCATTATTATTCTCAAATTCTAAGAGAGGAGTACCATAATCAGTATAAATACCACCAAGCAAAAAGAAAAGCAAACATGAGACAATCCACCAAGTTCCCGAAAGTTAGGAAATATTGGTGAGCTGTATCATGAATTTTCCTTCAGCATAATGTAAAACAAAGAAATACTCTCCTACATACATAGTGCTAGAAGGCGTATTTTTCCTTACACACGCTCCTCACAGCTCAAGCAGTCACACTGCTTGGGATGAAAAACCTTTTCAGAGTTCATGGGCGAGCACAATAAACTCCAAAAACCCAGTCCAATGCTCACCAGGTAAGACATGGTGATTCCAGTTCAGAAAGCACAAAAGAAAAATAGAAGTGGAAGTAGAAAGGAAGAGGGCAAGTACAGCAATGAAATGAGAAGACAAACCAAAGATTTAACTGAGGAATTAGATAACAGAACAACAATATCAGGGATAAACTCAAGTATTTGTTCCTTTATTCCCTTTTAAATGGAGTCCGGTGTTAAATGAGCAATACAGTGAAGTACATAACTTACATCTTCAAGTTACTAATCTGTAATTGCTTAACATCTTGAGACAGATTAGAATCCCTTAAATTACACTGCTAACAGCTACTGAAACAAATATGCTCACTGAAACCAATGGGATAAGTCAGCTAAATGCTTGTACATTCATAATCAGGCCTCTTGTTCAACAGGCAATAAACTCTCCTCTTTAACAGGCTGGAAAGCCAGCCCAGATCACATATTCACACAACAGGGAAGAATTTGCTAAGATTTTGGCTAATAGAATTCAAATATATTGCCCTGCTTATCCAAGACCTTGAGGAAACTAAAGGAGATGATGACACTTAAGAGGAAGAAAAATGAACTGAATGTTTTAGTGGGTATCAACCACAAGGAACAAAAGTGATTTTTGAAAGTTCCTATTTACCTTCATGGTTTTTTTTTGTCTTGGTTTTGGTTTTTGGGGGGGGTTTGCCATTTGAAATTTGATAATGAATAACCTACTAAAAAAAAATCATAGAAGTGACAGTATATCATCAAAAAATTTTGCTTTCTCAGAAGATTACTTAGGTTCCTCTGGAATACATGTGTACTCTTAAAAAAATCTGGACAAATACTATGTATAAAGCCTGGGATTTTCAAGAAATATTAAAAAGAGTTTAACCTCAGTTTGTTTTCAAATCTGCCAAAGCCTTATGTTTAAAGAAGAAAACTACTAGTGCTACGAAAAAGTTCACCACTCACACTTGGCTATAACATCCAAAACTTGTCTGTATGGTTCCTATTCTTGGAAGGTTTGAGGTTTCCCCCCTGCCCTGGAAAGAAGCCTGTGACTTGCTTATATATGCCAGTTTTTTGGTGGTAGTAAAAGAGAATTGGTAAATAGAGTAATTACTAGGCAAATACAGTGTGAGGCTGCTTGTCATTTGAAAAAAATTACACACATTTCTAAGTAAAACAGGAACTGAGGACCATGACTCACATGGATATAAACCACACTACACAGCACAATTTGACCTCTGAAATCAGAGGAATTACAAGATCTTGAAATGCCCCCAAAATGCCCAAAAGCAAATTCAAGAGTATAATTACAAAGCAACCTAAGCTTAATTTTCGCAACATTCTGCATACAGGACAGATAGAATGGTACATCATCCCCCATACATTGTCTCCGCTGTCAAAGTATACACATTCTGATACTCTTCTCTCCCCTGCTCCACTATAACTGCAGGCTCAGATACCGAAAACAACTGAAAAGCCTGTAGATCACTGACACTTCAACCGTTAAAAGGTGATGAACCACGTTCTTACCACAGCTGGATATCTGAAATCAGTTTGCAAATTGAAGACTACACTGCTAAGACATAAATGAGTATTTCAGGTAAGCATTTAGTAGTGACTTTTATAATCCTCAATCATGTAATTAATCTTCGAGTAAAGGCTAAAATACAAAAGCTCTTGCTTTATGAACTTCCACGCATGAGCTCCCCTTTGCTAACAGCTAAACTTTGTGTCAAATGAAATACACCATTGCCTTAATTTTGTGTATGTTGTTGCTGTTTAATATATGAACAATAAACTATAATTTCAAATATCACAGTATGGTTTTGCCTAAAAATGTTCCATAAAGCAACCGATGAGGCAAGCAAGCTCTGTAATACCAGTGTTGATTAAATGCGATATTAGGAATCACATTGTAGAAAGAGACCCAAAGAGAGAATCACAGATTACGCATTAAGTATCTTGACTTCGTATAACCAGGCACGTGATAGGTTTTGACACTGCAAAACAGACATCTGGCTATAGAAACTTGACATTGCTTTACAAGCTATCTAGAAAAATCTTCAAATGGGTCGAAGTTTTGACACATGTTAAAATTTCGGAAGTGTTCTGGTCCAACACAAAAAGCTTCTAGAGTACAATCCCAAATAACTGAATTTATATTCACTGCATTTCTTACTGCATGTGACCTCGATACTAATTCCACACAAAGTATCCAGTAAGGACTTCGCTTTCTTCCTCAGTCCACTCCCGAAACAGAAGTGGATTAATGCATAGAGCTCAAGATGCAAGCTCACCGCATAAGATGGTGCGTGCAAGGGATGATGATGAGGGATAAAACAACATTACGATAGCTGACAGTAATGCTAAAAAACTGCGGGTTTATTTTTCTAGAGGTATTCGGCAGATTTGTAACAAATAATGTTAATGCGACACACAATCTACATTTTCAAGGAAAGATGGGCAACAAAGCGGGATTTTTTCCTCAGCATGAAAGAGCCTTCTCTTTCATGATTTTTGAAGTATTCATCAGCAATGAAAGCAACCCAGAGCATGCTGCTCCCAGCAGCTGTCTACATCTGAAGATAAAATGGAAGTTACAGCTGAGTAAGGAACTAAATGAAAAGACTCCTTGCAAGTACAAAACTTATCAGCCTTCAGCACTGAGTAACTTTCTGGTTAAAAAAAGATGGAAAGTTATACTGTATAAAAATTTATGGTAACACCACCAGAAGATGCACTAACCTGCATTTTGGGGGATGACCGAAAACACAAAACCACAGAACAGAACCGTAAAAGTACTATTAAAACACACTAAATGATAAAGACTGGAAAATGACACATGCGTTCCAGAACATATCACCCCATTTTCTAGTCACTTCATAGCTTCTGATGAAGATGAGATGTCAGTACATCATAGTACATCCTCCTGCGTACGTGATGTTGGTTGTTGTGCAAAATTTTTATTGTTCTCAGGAACTACATCATCATTGTAGACTGCCAACACAAATGTAGCAGGACAGGGGCTAGAGCTCCCCTTAGGCCCCATTTAGCACCTGAGCCCAGCCTACCTCCGCATCATGAGGACATACACAGTACTGATGGAGAAGAACATGCTATCAGGCTCCCACCTCCTCATCCCACTTGTTAAGGGTCGAGGGACCGATATACC
>NW_010421624.1:0-8956 GCF_000710305.1 Buceros rhinoceros silvestris | reverse complement strand
AAGCGCCCCGAGGCCCGTCCCCGCCGCCGCCGCAGCGCTCCTGGTGCCCTGCCGCTGCACACGATCTCGGGCATTTGCTGCCTTTGGCACGCAGGCTGCGACACCAAAAATCCCGCAGCCTTGATAGCAACCGGTTGCCCTCTCTCGGAATCCTCGCAGCGGATGTGCGAGGATTAAGCCTGAGCCTAAATCCTGAGCATAACGCTGAGCCCAACGCTGAGCCTAACAATGAGCCTAACACTGAGCCTAACTCTGAGCCTAAAAACTGAGCCTAATGCTAAGCCTAACACTGAGCTCCCTCAGAGTGCAGGGATGTGCTGGACTGGTTTGGGAGACGATCTCTCACTGCGGTCAAGGGATTCATCCAATCTCTCCTGCAGCCTCTGCTTCCTCTCGGCCGCTGCAAACAGCAGTTTCTCTAATAGTTCATTTTTACTCAGAAGCGCATACACCGGTCCTCCGACTGTTCTCCTAATAGCTCTTACATTGCTTTAGCCTCTCTGCTGCCTTTTCCTCACCCTTCCAAAATACGAAGGATGGTGCACAGTTGTGTTCCTGCAAAAATTTATCCACGGCAATTCTGTCCATGACACCAACTTAAAATGTTGCAAAAAAAGTGGGAATAAATCCAGTCTTAAAAGGCTGACACGGAATATGCGAGAACAAGCAAACTGGGGGCATGAATAATGATGGTTTATTTCCAAAGCATCTTACACAAGTTCTTCTGGATTGCCAGTGATAAACCGATGAACTGCAGGGGAGCTATAGCTTAATTACCAAAGAAATACCCAACATGATAGGTCTGACACCAAATACCCAACACTCTGCCTGTTGTAGGCCTGGCCGCTTGGTAAAACAAGTCCGTTGGATGCACAAACAGTGCGACAGAAACAAGTACAATTGTGTACAAGTACACGTAAAAATACTCAAGTACACAAGTACACAAGTGCAAGTCAAATACCCCCAGGGAGAAATAAAGTCACTCAGCACGGCTGAGGTAACAAATCTTACCCTCAGGGTGTCCCTGGGTGGGGAGGTGGCAAGGGAGTGAATCCATCAGTCCATCCTTTTCCTTTAGTTACAAATCATCTCCTGCCCCATTTTAGGGCCAACATTGGGGCAATATTTATACTCTGTTTTTCACACTGCATCTTCGGGATAGCCGTGCATGTGGGGAGGGCAGTAGACAAGCTAATCAACTTTTGTTAATTGCACAGTCCGTTAATTTACACCTGCATGGGTGGAGGCAACAGCTCATTTTGTCCGGGGTGGAAAAATAGAAAAACAAGACCACCAGACCTCGGTCCCATTTCTGGGCCCACTCTTCTGGGCATCCAGATAACACCTAACACCGGATACTGATCTAGTGATAGTTGTAGTTCTGATTGCCACATCGCCCAGCGCTGAATTTTATCAACAAAGAGCTCGCAGGCATCCAGCTGCGTTGTGCGCATGTCTTGACGTGACTTGGCCTTTGTGCTGGGACTCTGTACTCTTTACAATATGGAAGCAGTCTTTTATCTCACGTGATGATTAATTGCATGTTCCCAGATATATTTTGAGAGCTCTAATTTCTTCGGTAGGAAAAAAAAGATCTGTGTAATTGTTGTAACAGCTGTGACCAGAGGGCCCTGGAAATGGAACATGGCATCAGTGCACCATCCTGTTAAGAGTCCACATGAGATTTTATGGCAAAAAAGTCAGATTTCTTTAGTGCCTCCTTGATGAAATATGATGCAAAGGGCAAAAGCAATTTATCTGCAAAGTGCTTTGCCTCAACCAGGGGCAATTGCGGACCATCCAGAGATTGAGTTATCACACACACTAAGTATGTGTGTGAATGGATTTTAATACATAGTGATGGTTTCTGGGACAACACCAGTATCTAAATCATGGTGTCTCATGACTCACTCCCTTGCTGTTCCGCTGCGGTACCAGGAGGCCACCCAATTTCCAGCTGTCGTCCATTCTCTCCAAACTCCCATTTGCACATGCTGGTGGGGAGACTGTAAAACCGTGTTTAGTTTCTTTTCACTGCACTGAGGAGGACACAGGGAAGTTGAAAAGAAAACCCCAGCGAGAGCTAGTTAAGGGGATCAAGGGGGAAGCAAAGGATGGTGACTGCTGGATGTCTTGATCACAGTGTCCATGGAGAAGTTGATTCTGAAATTGTTGGTGATACAAGGAAAACTGTCAGCAAAACTTAGACACTGCATTTGGGGCAAAGAGATGTTGGGCTACTGAAGGAGCTAGTTAGCAAGGTCTCCTGGCAACCTGCTTCAGAGGTGTTGGGGTCCATGAACGTTGGTCACTTTTTAAGAGCCATCACCCAAGAGTGCAGGAGCAGGCAATTCCAAAGTCAGAAGTCAAGCAAGTGGGGCAGAAGTCTGTCTGGCTTGGCTGAGCAGGGATATTCTAGAAGTTCAGTGGAAAAGGAACATCGGAAGCAAGGACAGGTGACACAGGAGAATGACAGGAATGCTTTTTGCTACTGCAGGCAGAAAATTCATTGGGGAAAAACATGATTTGAGTTCAAGCTGGCCAGCACTGTGAAGGAGAAAAGAAGGGCTTGTTAAGAGCAAAAAACGATCAGAGATAACATTGATCTGTTCCTGGAGATCAGTTACGTCACAAACAGGGCGTGTCTGCGATGCATTCTGGCACTTGTGCCATCAGAGGGGACACATCCCAATGGGGGTGCATATAAAGGCGCCAGCAGGTAGCGCTGCCCCAGGTCAGCCTGGGCCAGTGGTGAGTGCGGACGTGGGTAGAGGCTGGGGTTGAAAAGGACCTGGTGCTCAGGGCAGGTGCCGTGGGCAGGGCATGGTGCTGCCAGCTCCGGGGCTGGGCGCAGTCCTCACTGCGTCCCCGCTCCCTTGACCCCTCTCCTCCCTGCCCCCATGTCCCTGCAGCTCCCACGCCTGCTCCCCCCAGCCAGTCCCACTGAGCCCCTTCTCTCCCCTCTCTTGCAGACCGTGGCCGCGGTGTTGCTGCTCGCCCTGAGAGTGCTGGGCATCATCCTGATGTCACTGGCAGTCACGGTTGAGCTGGGTGCATCTACATGCGAGTACATATCGCAGCGTGTGAAGCAGTTGAGCCAGGACATGGCTCAGCTGCTTCAAGAGATGGAGCAGAGCCCCCAGGAGCTGAGCAGCGTGGCCAGCAGAGCCCTGCTCTTCACTGCCTCAGAGCAGTGGCACTCCTGGGCCTTTGCTGGAGCTCTGGTCCTGCTCTGCTGGTGGATGTGGAACAGGAGCTGTGAGGCAGGAAGCAGCAGCAAGCCTGGCAGCTCCAGAAGCCTTGAGGAGGTGCAGGAGAAGGAGGAAGAAGAGCAAGAAGTGGATGAGGAAGAGGAAGACCCAATACATACGGACAGGCTTCTGGACAAGTACATGTGGTGGCTGCTGCCAAACACGGAAGGAATATGCACAGTGGTGGAAGAGCTGGCGAACAACCTTCTCTGCATCTTCTGACTCTTCTCCTGTTGTGCTTTCCCACCACAGCGGCAGCCAGCTGTTGGGGTGGGCAACTTCCTAGAAGGCCCAACTGACCTTGGAGAAGACCTTGTCCTTCATCTGCTCATGCCCATTAAGCCACCTCCTGGGCAGTCCTTCCACCTCGAGCAGTGCTCCAAAGGAGGATCTGTGCCCATGTGGAAATCCCGTCTGTGCATGGAGCTGGAGTGTTTGTGCACAGGGGAGCAGTGGCTGGGGGACAGGCTCTGCTTCCTGCATCACCCTGAGGACGAGCTGATAAGTCAGTCCTGCAAACGCTCTGCACTAGCAGCTTGTACCTAGATGTGCAGAAAACCGCCTTCTGGCTCAAGGCTGGTGAGAGCAGCCTGTGCTGCCATGGCACAGGGACTCACGTGCAAGCTGATGGTGCTGCCCTCCACCCGCTCACGCTGACCAACGCCTTCCAGAGATCCCATACCATCGAGCTGGTGTTGGCTGTGACAGCAAGGCAACTCGGACACATTCGTGTGCATGGACTAGGCAGAGGTCAGAGTCACCAGCAGTGCCAGGTGGACAAAGAGGGCGAGAGCCAAAGGGAGAACACGTCCTGATGGAATTCAGCACTTAACTCTTGTGCAATTTCAGTAGGATTTTAAGATTTAACCTAGATTAAAGCCATGATAAGAATCTGGCCCAAGCCTGCTCTGATCTTACAGCGCCCTTCACCCCTGTGCCGGTGATGCTGGTCCATACCAAAACATGGGTTGTGACTTGGGAAGCAAGTCTCCCCCACCATCACTCCCCCAGTCAGTAGCTGCTGTGGCTCCTTGGGAGTGCTGACCAGGGAGAAGCTGGGTGTGATCTCTCTCAGGTTTCCCTGACATCACACATGCTGACCCTGAGCACAGGTGGTCACAAAGAGTGTGGCAGGCGCCTCATTTACAGGGAATTACAGAAAGCGGCTTTGTGTCAGGAGCTCGCTGGTGAAGGGCTCAGAGCAACCCACTGTGCTGCCTGTCACACCTGCAATGAAAGCAAGCAACTTTCAATAAAGGCTGTATGTTTTCTTTGAAATAATCAAAACAAGCACAAAGTAGACGATAAGCCCTTCTCGGGTTGTGTATCCCTCCTCCCTCTGGTCACACTGTCACCTGTCTCCCCTAAAACAGGGTCCATTTGACCACAACGATCTGCTGCAAGTTGTCATTGGCCCCACAGAGAACTGTGTGCAAAGAGACTCCACTAAAATAAATAACTCTTTAGAAAAAAAAAAGAAGGCAAAAGAAAAGTCAATTATTTTAAAAGTGTTTTCCATTTGCTAAAATTCCTGTTGGAAGTTGCTTTTCCCCTAGGACCTTCCAGAGACACTGCTCACTTCACTGGAGGAGGAAACTCTTTTTGCTAGTGATTTACATGGATCATGCTCTAGGAAATACTCCTGAGGAGCTCTACTCTGTCTCTGAAGGTTTTAACCGCTTTTCAAATAAACCTGACCGCCATTGCACGGGGACAGTGACAGCCCGGGGAGGATGCACTACTCCAATAGCATGTTTTTTGTGACAACATAAAACCATTGATTTGTTTTTCTTAGAGTGCATGTCACAAACTCACCTCCTGTACTACAACCAGGCAAATCAAAAGTCTTTCTCTCTGCCTCGTATTGGTTGTTCGGTTTCCACATGCTTGGAAAATCTTGTTGGATCCCACACAACTTGGTAGACACATTATGTCTTTACATTAGTACTTAAAGAGATTTCTTAAAGTTTATTGTTTTCCACTGGGTGTGCCTCTCTGTCTTTTTTGTCTGGCAAATGAAGCTGTCTGAAACACAGCATTACCACTGCAGGGCATTTAGAACAGCAGCAGCAGTAGAAAAGAAGCAAGTTTTTCTGATCTCTCTGTGCACTTCATCATCTTCCATCAACGCAAACCTAGTAAATTTGAAGTTTAGAAATACATCCAAAACCAATTCCTTTCTACAGCACAAACCCCAACTATTAAGGCAAACTAGCAGTTATTCTTCTGCACTAACATCAACATAAAGCAGATTAGAAGAATTAAATGCACAAGAGTGCAGTTCTTTTATGATTATGCACCCTAAATCTTCAGAAGATGGTTAATTACATTTTAAGCAGCATAAGAGCCCTAACATATTCGTATGTTAATAAAAATTCTCACCGGGGGTTTAAATCTTAACATGTATTCACAGGTATAACTAATGGCATTTTGCAATAATGCTGTGAAAAAATATGCCTATAAGTTAGTAGCTTCACACAGGAAACTGCTGGGAGTTTTTAATTTACTCTCTAGCTTTTCTCCTGATCGTTCTCTTATCATGCTGGGATGGCTAAATGCATACAGATTATAACGATGGTGTGCACCCACCATAGCAGTGTCAGCAATGACATTTGTCAGTGTTTGAAGTCAGGCTGCTGTAATCAGAGCTCTGCGGCCATGGAAGGAGGGCAGCGAATGGGGATGACACTGCAGCGCTGCAGTTTCACAAGAACTTGGGTTTGCTGGTTTAAGGCTTATTCCAGTTCAAAAAGGGATTACTCTCTAGCCAGCACAGGCCCAAACATTTCTGTGGTTCAGAGCATTTAGGACTACCTGTTAACTGTGTCATGCTCAGAGATGTTCAAGGTCCAAAGATACTTCTTTCCTAGTAATCCCCATAAATGAAATTGGACCCTGCCATTCATCTCTGCTTCCAATCTCTGGGAAGCCAGAGCTCTGGGATTCAAAGTGGAATCTCTTTAATCAGATCTGCCATTGGAAATTTCAGCTCTAGACAGTCCAGGATTTTGGCTGGGCTAAGACCTAGCCTGATTCAGGGTCAAAACCCTCTTTGCTTCCAACCCAAGGCAGCTCCAGCAAAGCAGAAGGCATGAGCTTTGAGTGGTCCCACTCCTGGGAAAGAGAGAGCGTACCAAAATGGGAGGCACATGCCTGCCTCCTGGCTTCACCCACTGCCCAGAGGGAGAGAAGGACTCATTTCACTCACTGAATGGCACCAGAGCAGAGCAAGCTCATGGGGAAAGGGGGAAAAGTGGGTGCTACTGATGTTTCCTGCAAGTGCTGAGGCTTTGTCCTTCCCTCCGGTGTGTTTATTCTGTGGGTTGACCAGCATCATACCAGTTTCCTCTATGGGAGCCATCTGAGTTTCACCAAAAGAAGCTTTAACAGCTTTATTTTTCCTCTACTATTTGGTCATTTCTTCCCACAGTGGATTTTCTTCATGTCTACCTCCCAGTGCAGACATTGTAATTCTGAAATATCCCCAGGGCATAAAGATAATTTGGGAAAGGAGGAAAGAACTGAACTTTTGAAATATGTTGCCTAATTATTAGTATTCCTCATTCTGAGCCTTATTTGTGGCAAGGATGACTCATTGCCCTTGAATACCCACTGCCTATCTATTTCCTCTAATGTTGCTTTCCTTTTTGATTTTCCGGATACAGAGAGCTGACTGCTTATCTATTCCTACCGTTAAAATGATGCATAACTACTGCATTTTGTGGATGGAAACATTATGGACACTGAAATGTCATCACAGCCCCATTTGCTCATCTGCTGTTATTTACTTTCCAGCAGACAATACTCAGTACACAGGCACACACAATGCAGAAGTCAGCACAACATTCATCACATTGCTATCAGGAGGTACAAAGCATGCTGCCAATGATCAACGGAAACAGTCTGGGCTGGAGGATTTACAGAGCTCCCCACCTCCCTTCAGGCTTTGTACAAATTTCCCCTGACTGAGACGTGGTAGCTCTGGAAAGGAGCCAAGGCATGGCTACCTGCCAGAGGGAGGGGTTCCTGAAACAGAGGGATGTAGAGGTCCACTGTCAAGAGTGACCTTCCTCTCTGGTGGATACAATTGTACACTGGTTTCCTCCAAAGCCTGACAGCGCCCCTGCTGCACTCAGTGCCCTCTGGGAGGTTTGCACAGCACTCCCTGGGGCATCAGTCAGTGTAGTGGCCTTGGATCCCTTCCACTGGTGAGGTTTTTTTGCAGATGCAGTTGAAGGTCTGTTTAGAATAAGAAGACACCTCCGGAAAAAACATCCTGAAGTCCTGCTACACGGTCAAGTCAAGTCAAGCAAATGCTCAGATATCCAAAAGCATGGCCCAGGGAAATCAGTAGTGTAGCCCAACAGAGGTGGTTCAGACCCCTTCAGTCCAGGGCTCAAAACCAGAAGCCACAGTGTCTTGCATCTCTGCATTGTCATGGGGCTATGCCCTTTATTAACACCCTGCAAAAACGGACCCTGCTCAGGACGGAAGGGGTCCCCTTCAGTGATGGAAAGCCTGCAGCAATAGTAAAGCCCCTCACAGTGGAGGTGAGGACTATGGAACACCATCCCTGCAGGTGTTTAAAAGACTGTAGGTGTGGCACTTAGGGAGATGGTTCAGAGGTGGATTTGGCAGTTAGGTTTACAGTTGGACTCAATGATCTTAACGACCCTTTCCAACCTAAATGATTCTATGATTTTGTGTCCTCTTGACAGGGAACTAGCAGTAAGGAAGATGAAGACACTGCCCTTGGGCTTTGTGGCGACTTTTCCTCTGCTTCTGGGAGAGTCACCAAAAGAAGGGATTGGGCATCTCTTAAAGACAGGTGGCTGGTCATAGGCTGGCAGGGGACTATACCTCATAGGGCTTTAGATCTCTGGAGGCTGGGAGACTGTCACTGCACTCCTGCCTCCCTCTTAGCACTTCTCTGCCCTCAGCCACTTTTTTGAGGAAAAAAATCCTGATTTAGCTGAACCTTTGGTGGCCCTTCTGATGTGCTTAATGCCACAGATTTCTGGGAGGGTCCAAAGGAAATTCTCAGCTGTCAGAGGGTGGTGGAAAGCAAAGTTTGTAGTGGGATGAAACTCTTTTTTCTCAGGTTTCTTTCTTTTTATTGCCATGGATAAACTACTGCAAGAGCACAATTGTGCGCCATCCCTGGCAGGGATGGAGTGAGCCCAGAAGTTTTGGAAAGATGAGGAAAAGGTAGTGGAGTGGATAAAATAATGCAAGAGCCAAAGGAGGCTCAAAATCGGAAGGGGTGAAGGAGTTGTGTGTGTGGTGTTGGGAGCATGTTTGTCCTCCTCGAAAAAGGAAATGAAAATTTTCCAGTGCCTGCAGGAGTTCGGGATGTGGAGTACGCGGTTTGAAATGGGGGAGTGAGGTGCTTACGGCGTCGTTAGCCTTTGGAAAGGAGACCCAGGACAAGGCCGAGAGCTGGGCGAGAGAGCTCTGAAGTGAGAATGAGCTGTTAGGGAAGCGATGGGAGGAACCTGTGAGAGAGCTCTTAAGTCAGAATGAACTGCTACAAAGACAGTTCGAAGAACGTTTAAATGCGCCTTTGAGTCAAAACGAACTATTAGAAAACCAGTTGTTTGCAGCGGCCGAGAGGGAGAGGAGGTGACAGGACAGACTGAATAAACTGCTTGACCGCACTGGAGATGAACCGTCTCCTAAACTAGTCCAGCCTATCTCTACCACGG
>NW_010421623.1:0-1123 GCF_000710305.1 Buceros rhinoceros silvestris | reverse complement strand
AAAAAAAAAGCATTCGTTCATTAATTCAAATTTCCCATTACCTACAAACAGTGTAAATAATAAGGCAGCTTCTTGAGTGATTATTCCAAAGCCATTCTTATTACGCAGGTTAGAAGAAATAACTTTAGTTAAACTAAATTGACATCTTTCTTATTGATATGATCATAAGGTTAGCAGATAGAGGTACATGTAAGCCTTGTTCAAGACTTGTACTTTGACTAAAAGCAAAGTTAATAAACCAAATCAGCGCAATATTAACACTGCATATGTTAGGTAGATTGAAATCCAGCGACCGATTTTGAAGTGTAGTTCTAACTTAGGTACAAAGATCATCAGGCGCAATTCCTGGACGATCTATGAGAATCAATAAATTGATTTGGTTTCAACTCCTTCCTACAGAAATCAAATCTTGGTCCCAGACTACTTCACAGTTTTACTATTGACCTATATTCCAATGACAAGATTAAGAAAGTGGTAAAAAATGAGGGCAGTCTGCTGGTACAGTGACACTCATTTGGTTAACAGGGCTGTGCCTTACCTCTGCATATGGAACTGTTTGGCTAAGACAAGAGTGAAGGGGAATGCTTACTGGAGAGATCTCTACCCTTGGAAGAAGTGACTGGAAAAGCCTCTTGTGATCAGTAGATTCAGATAAACACGTGCTTGTAGCGTTTTACTCAGTAGTCAAATGATTTACTATATTTACTGATATATTCTGAGAAAAGGATAACATATAATAGAGAGATTACACTGGTGCAGCTGAGGTTAGAATACAGTTTCACAGAATCATAGAATGCTTAGGATTGGAAAGGACCTTCAAAGGTCATCTAGTCCAACACGCCCTGCAATCAGCAGGGTCATTTTCAGGTAGATCAGGCTGCTCAGAGCCCCATCCAACCTGACCTTGAATGTTTCCAGGGATGGGGCATCTACCACCTCTCTGGGCAACCTGTGCCAGTGTTTCACCACCCTCATCATAAAAGAATTTCTTCCTTATGTCTAGTTTAAATTTACTACAGGCCCTACTAAAAAGTTTGTCTCCACATTTCATACAAGCCCCTTTTAAGCACAGAAAGGCTGTGATAAGGTCTCCCCCAGAGCCTTCACTTCTCCAGGCTGAACA